>NW_020799656.1:0-35905 GCF_003590095.1 Trichoplusia ni | reverse complement strand
GTGGGGCTCATGAACGGTACAATTGGTACATATTCTACTTCGATCACGTCAACAAGGCCGCCGTGTCACAACTTCACTGGTTGCCGCTCGCTGCTCTGCTCTGCTACATCGTGTGCTACGCTATTGGTTTATCGACGGTACCCTACGTCATCATAGGAGAAATGTTCCCGACCAACGTCAAGCTGTACGCTTCCTGTATCGCTCATATCTACACTGGCATCTCCATGTTCACAGTCCAAAAACTATTCCAGGTGAGTTTGCTTTGAGTGGTACTATCCAAATATGAGATTTTGATGCAGGAGAGTGAAAATAAATCAAATAGAGTAAAATAACAAAGTCCCATTTATCAAATATTTTTGTACATACGAAAATTATAAAGTAATATTTACAATATCAATATAAACAATAATATCCTAATACAAGCACTTTATTTTTTATAAATTTAAAAAAAAATATTTCCTGTATACAATACATATTCGGTGATGAATCGTCTCTAATACGAAGTTTACTTTCCAGGTGGTAAAGGACGCGTACGACATCTACACAGTATTCTGGGGCTTCTCGGCGTTCTCGCTCCTGGGGCTGGTGTTCATGCTGGCGGTGCTGCCGGAGACCAAGGGCAAGTCGTTCGCGAGCATCCAAGCGCAGCTGAAGCGCGAGGTGGCGCGAGACAACGCTAAGAAACTCGCCACCGTCGAGTACTGAGCGTAGGCTCGACACCGCCCGGATAAGTTCTCACTAGTTTAGCATAAGCTTTACTTTAATGTGTTTTAAGGGATCAAGCAAGTTGGAATGACAGTTAAGGATATTGATACTTAAAGTTTAATATACTTTAGCATAGTATAGTGTAACAACGTACAGTTTTGTATAAAGTATTGTAGACACTATTACAAGAGTAGCCTATGTAGGCACAGTAGAGGGAGGATGGTGGGCGCCAGTAGGGTCGTGCCGGAGAAGGCGGTGAAGTCCTCGGGGTCGTAGTGGGCCGGCAGCGAGCGCGAGCGGATCACCTCCGAGTACAGCTTGGCCGAGTGCTTCGCCGTACGAGTCTTGTTCGGACTCTTGAAATCAACCAGATACAGACCGAAGCGGGACCTGCAAATGCATTTACAACTGTGAAAAGAGTGAAATTAGACATTTCTGACTGATTCACGTGTTTTATTTCACACCCAACAAGAAACTTCATTGCATCTTCCTCTCTAACATCGAACCTTGAATTGAAGTATAAAATAAAAAGAGACACCTGTCTATGAGATTTACAGTAGAAAAACATGGCAACATAATCGTAACTCATCAAGATAATTTACTTTATAATAGCAGTTAAAAAAAATAGGTTATCAACAAATCATGGCCTTAATGCCTTTCACACTAAATGATTAATTGCAACATTTATCACGAGGACAAGGCGAAAAATAATAATATTGTTTGGCACGTTATTCAAATGTCAACTTTTAAATGGACAGGCTAAACGGTCTATTATATTCCTCGGTAGAAAAACCACATTATTAAAGTAGTAATGAGGATAATTACAAAGTTAGAGAAGTGAAACGAATTGCAGCCAACAATGGTCATTACACCAGATTTATCGTTGCACGAGTCGGTAAACTTTTTAAATCCGTCTCACGGTGATAAGAAATTTTCCGCTGCATTTCTGGTCTTATTTTATATGACTCGCATTTCTAAATTAAACGTAAACCAAACGTAAATCATAAACATCGATAATGTTTATGATTCCGAAGGGCTTCCGAAAGATATTTAATTTCTCACGTGATTAGATAACGAGGAATCAAACGGAAACAAACACACATAAGTAAATATTTTTTTTGACCACTTGTTTTCAAAAAGTATGCAAATACCAAGGTATAAATAGTAGTGAAATAATAAATACATACTTCATCAATCGTCTACGCTTAACGATTTAGAGAAAATATAAAAAGGTATTCAGTAATTAGACATCAAATTATAGAACCAGGCTATGAATGAACACAAACTTTAACTCTTGTTCTATTGTAAATATAACAACAGACTTTAACAATTTTATACTGCTTCAAAATAAATTATGCACGGATAGCCGAGTATTGGCTACACAATGGCACACCAAGAACGCGACGTGTCAGGGTTTCGATCCCCAGCTGAGGCTGGATATCTTTGTGAATTCGAATTGTATGTTTGTGAAAACCCATGCGTCACAAGGATTAAATTCCAAATAAAAAAAAAAGGTAGCAGAAAAGGAGTTTTCAAACTTAGCTTAACATAGATAAAAAAATGTTTACGTAAGCAGAATCCTTGTGGGGGTCAATTAAAATTAAATTAGACGTATATCAAGATAGCAAAACGATAATTAGGTATTATTAAAATATAATTAGGCTCATAATGGATTAATTAATAACCATTGTTGAGGTATTTGATAAAGACAGTGAAAATTGGATTTATAATGCGATGCATCACCAAGGGGAAAAACTGGCGTCAAAATAACTTAACTTTAACGTGACTTAAATGAAATCTTACTTCAATTACTCCATTAAAGAAATCTAAATATTTTGGTAAATAGGTAGGTAATTAATGGAATTAGGTGTCACGCATAAAGTCCATAACATTGTTTCCTTTAGCCGAAACCGACATTGTCCACATCACTTATAAAATAAAATTGCAACTTTTAAGACATTTATACAAACAGTTGAGTGAAGCGAAATATTAAGAAGATATTAATGTAAATATCGATATTAAACACCGAAAATACTTGTAAAATTATTAAACTCTAAATTCAACGGCACGCGAAATTCTCGGACATAACCTAAATTGTTTAAAAACGCCCTAAAGGCATACCTCTATCTAAATACCCTCCACTAATGAAATGCGATGCAGTATTTTGGTCTTGTATGCATAACTTTGCATCTGACTGTACTTTGTGCCTGTAAGCCTATTTCAGCGGAGAGAATCTTGTTTGCAATTCAAACAATGCACTTTGCAGCTTAAGCCCTGGACAATAGGTTTTGAATACCGACCTTAAATATTGTACTGTTTATAGCTTGGAGCGAAGTATCTTACTAAGGCTTGAATAAGTGATTCTGTGAAAATATGTATTAAGAAATAAAATTAAAGGCTCACTACCTTATTTCATCGTTATTAAGGGAAATTATTATGAGTAAACGTTGATGGAAATATGTACTCAAAGGTTTGAATTTACAAGTCTAATCATAAGAACCTTTCCTGTCTTCGATAACTATTACAGACACCTGGTCTTCTAAGAAATACCTAAATAGTGAAAAAAAATACGGCGAACTATCAAAACAATGTTTCGACATTTCGATAAATATGTTAATTACTTCTGCGTGTACCAAAGTACGTCGTACTTAATTAATATAATATGTTGAGGCAAAAGACCAGAAACTAAATGAACGGGAAACTACTGGGTGTGTGGAAAACCCTCTCGTTGCATTTAATTAGTACATAACTGTTAAATTCAGGCACGCCGTTGTCGCAGTTTAGAACTGAGTTCTATTGTCTGTTAAGCGTTATATCCTTGCACCAGCTAGACAAATGATATCACATTGATGAAAATTCAGATAGGAACTATGGTATACTGCAAGCGATGAATAGAAAATTTGTTGATACGACCAGCAACAGTAGTCGGTTAACACAACCTGAATTTACCAAATCATAAACAATCTTTAAAAAAAAACAGTACCGGGAAGTAAAAAAACAAAACTGAAACGATATTATCATATCGGCTAGGTACTGTCAAAAGGCGGTCTATTTGTTCTCAAGTGCTGGTTTATTTGGGAGTCCTCTGTACTTTTATTTAATAATTAGTATTCAGATTTACTTCGTAATATCTGGTCAACCTAATATCCTAGAGGGGTACAACGAGCGGTCGCTAAGAACGAATAATTTTAAATGCATAATCGTCGCCCAGAAAAAAAAATGCTCATAAAAGTCAACAATATAACGAGATTTTTTTTATAACTACTAAAGGTTCCGCTTCAAACAAAAATAATTCACCGAAATTGTATCCCAAATCTTGGAGTCATCGATGTATACATAGCTAATAAATACTAAATTGGTGAGACCTTACAAAAGAGGCTTTACACGATAATTTCAATTTTTGACACATAATTAAAAAAATCTAAACACAATTTTTTACATCGGTCGTTAACCGACTCCTGCTGTTGACTGTGCTTATAACTATGATGGACATAATATTGTTTTCACTCTAGGATTTTATTTTTATCATGCTGATAACAAAACTTATTCGAGATAGTTGATGGTCATCGACCTAAGGTTTGGTGAAATTTACTTTGAAGCTTTTAGATTATAACTCAGATGTTAAGGGTGGGTTTCAACTCCCGATAAAACAAGACTTGCGTGCCCCAGATTTAATAATCAATTTAAGTCTTAAAAAGTTCTGGCTAGAAATATATTTTAAATAGAACTTTTAATTTTATATAACAAAACTGAATTCCAAGCCAAGACCTCTCTGGAATTGAAAAGTGTACGAAAACTATTTTAGCCAAACCTGACAAAAACAAAGGAATCAGATAATAGATATGTTATCTACGCTTTAGACCACACGAATATAAACAAATAGATAGTCTAGTTAGTAAATGATATCGATATTGGATCAGCCAGTACAATAACAACATATTAAAACAAACTACTAATTGTTGACGCCAGTGACATCTAGTAACAGCGCAAGAAACTAAAAATATGAAACCTCTTTGTTAGAGTTAGATCATTCACAACAACATAGATGTAACTTAAGTATAGCTCAAGAGATGTCGCTGTTAGTCGCATGATGGACCCATCATAAATAATAATAAATTGTTATTAGTTATGCCACCTTCAATAATTAGTCGTTTTAAATGGACGTCCATTTAATCTGACAGTTATTAGTTCAAGGTATTGTCATCGATGGAAAAATACAGAGATAAACGTAAATAGTTTTATATACTTCGGGTTTATTTACGTCAGTACGTCAGTACTCATCATTATCTATGCAATTGAATGTATGAGTCACGCTGAAACTTGCCAAAATTGACTTGAACATGACGTCACAAAAGAGATGAATATTTTACCATATAAGTACAATACAAACACACATAAAACCATAACTATTAGTCTATAGACTTGGTTTTTACCTAGCGAAATAATAATAAAGGACTTTCACAAAATAGAATGAGCAATAAAACAGGTAACAATAAGAAATAAAAAACCTAACCTTAGAGAACCATAGGATTTTCCGTACCGATAACTTATTTATTACTTCCAGTAAATATTTAACCAAGTGTATTATTTCAGTGACCGGAACCAAAAAACCAACAATTAAGTACAACTCTACTTTTTGCTTATTATCTACTTTAATACTTTGATCTTATCTTATCTTTCAAGTGCGCCTTAAAATGTGACGCAGTTTAGTCATATTGACGTTAGCCTGACCTACGTCAATGTTAGGTATGTAGGAGAAAAAGCGATCTAGACTCCGATGAAGACCTTGAGATCTATAGCAGTCTGTGCCTACAGTTCAACAGTACCATTAAAACTCTTCGGTATTTACGTACATAGAGATAAAATACATATAATGAACAGTTATTGTGTATTGTAATTACCTGCTTTGTAAAACAATTCACTTTTATTAATGCGTTTCCAGAGAATAGGTTACGTTAAGACAAGTTTAAAGAATACAAACAAGTCTTTAAAAGGTATCTGATTTGCTTAAAAACCGGTCTAGTGCGAATCGGACTTGCGAAACTGAATGTTCCGTACGAATCGGCTAAAGATTTACAAGTCGGTTGGGTAACCAATAAATTTGTGGTCACCCAAAATCCAATTTGTTCTCCACCAGCATAATTATTTTAACTGTCTAGCTGTCACGGTTGATGAGATGCGGCCTGGTAACGAACGCAAAGGCAGATAGACTGACTGACAGCCTTTAGACACAAAACCCTTAAATAATATTGTTTTAAAGTTATTATTGTAACGAGGACATCATTTACCGATGGTTTAGAAAATCGAAAACGAGAATAAAGAATGACTTCAGATATTTTTTGTATTAATCGATCTATGTTTGTTCATTGACTCTCGTTGCCAACCATACTTAGCTATTTTTTATACATTTATACTTTTTTAGACATTCAAAGTCATCATTATTCAAATAGTTTCAACTGAGCGAATCATCATCTTGCGCAAATGTATGCAAAAATAAAATATTTGTATTTCCTTACAAGATGTTACACCATCCTGACACTAGCTACACTTAATCACCATCCTCATTTGAAATATAATAGAAAAACCGGCACTAGCCAATGTCCATGCCCTATGTTACTATACAATTACGTTTTTTAATTTTCGTCGATGCTATTGAAGACATTGAATTTTGTATGAAAAACTACACAAAAGGAATATCGTTATCGCACGTAACGTGATCTAACTGCCTTGCGTATGTGGGGTCAAATTCCATTGCTTTTTTGCATTCCTTATGAACTTTTGATCCCTGGGCAAAACGGAGAGATACGTCTCTAACTGCAACCTACCCTACCCCATACCAGACACCACAGAAATCATAGCGACCTACCGTGAAGTCATCAAATTGTCTTTATCCTAGCTTGGATAAGACGAACATTTTTTATGTCTAAATTCATCAGCAGTTATCAAAGGTATACTTACACGTATCCATCGTCCCATTCGAAGTTATCCATCAAACTCCAAGCGAAGTACCCTTCGACAGTGCTCTTGTCTTCATGAATAGCATGAAGCAACGCGTTCAGGTAATGGCTGTAGTACGAAACTCTAGCTTTGTCTTCAAGCCCGCTGAAGTCAGCGTAACCATTCTCAGTGACTATTATGGGAACGTTGTTGTAAGTTTTCGTGATCCATTTTAGAAGACGTCTGAAGCCGAATGGCACTACCTGAAAGAAATGAAGAGGTATTTTTATCTAATAGTATTTTTTTTAAAACGTACAGCCCGAAAAATGGATTCGATTTTGTAAAAAGAATTGGCAAACGTTGAAAAAAGAAACAAAAAAGCAAATATAACGAACGTTCTAAACTTGAATGCACGGTCTATTTTCTTTCTTTGTTGCTAATTGAGTACATGTGAACTCAAAAGATATGTAGTATATTAGGTGCTATAAAACAAGTTTACATAAATCTTAATATTATTTAAACTTTTTTAATTATATTGTATGGTTCAACACACCGAACAAGGTCAGTGAAGATCGTAAGATATTTACAGATACAAAACTTCTTTTTTACTAGCTTTATTACTTTTTATATGCAGAAAATGGTTTTATATCAACTTGTAGATGCTATTTATTTACTATTTCGAAAAAAACTACGTAACATATTTTTGACATGTTTAAGCCTCGTGACAAGACAACATTTGACACGCGGCATGTTCTCAACAGCCGTAGGGTGTTTTGTTTAAAAACGTATATAACAGTCATAAGCAGCATGTTGCGCATCTCGTTGCACGTGATGTTATGCAACGTGTTACACTACTTGTATCCAACGTCTTTAACAAGCTTAATAAAACGTCCAAATTAAACTGAAATTCGTACGTTCCCTGGAAACTACCACCACATACAAGATTTCTGTAGTTGTGAAAATGAGACAGCGCTCTACGTTAAGCTGTTAAGTCTCGCTCGACAACTGCAACATTACTTTAAAAACGGTGGAGGTAGGTTGTAGGTAGGGTAATCCTCTATTTTCCTACTTATGCACAACCAAAAAAATATTTAATTTACCTTAAGCCACGACGATGACGAATCAGAAGGCCACTTAGGATCCTGCACTCTTACAATACCAACATCGTTTGCATGCGACGGTATAGCTCCTACTTCTCCGTCAGCCATGGACAACAAATACGTAGTGTAGTGGTTTAAGCCAAAGAAGTCGGCTGTTCCCTTCAAGTAGTTCACTTCTTCAGGTGTGAACTTCGGGAGACGAGACCTGGTGTAGTTCTGTTGCAGACTCTTCTCGTCGACCAGCTTTATGAGCTCCTTGGGATAGTTGCCCTCTTTGGAGTAGACGGGGTGCGCATACCAGCCAAGCTGAAGAAATAAATAAAATTAATTTATAGACTCATGTTAAAAAAAACCTCTGACATTAAGGACTCGGGTGAAGCATATAATGTGGATCACACCAATGCTTGTCCTACGCGGGGATCTAACTTGCGACTTTGGAGTGGTGATCACATATTACTGGGAATGTCAAAAAGTTATCAGATCTAATAATAATAAATGCGGACAACATCACATACATTGTTCTGAACCCAAAGTAAGTTGCTAAAGTTGCTTGTGTTATGGAATTCAGATACAACGAAGGTACCACAAACACCCAGACCCGAGACAATGTAGAAATGTGAATTTTTACATTGACTCGACCGGGGATCGAACCCGGGACCTCAGAGCTAGCGACACCTTGAAATTGGTGCGTACGCCACTCGACCACGGAGGTCGTCAAATGCAGAGTCCGGCTTTTGACTCTCCACACGCTGAATCTACAGGGCCCAACTTCACAAGTTCTACTACTTAGCCAACGTATTTGGCATGTCTAATACCATTAGAGGCTTTACAAAAAAGTTATCTACCTTCATTATACATATTTAACACGTACGTATTTTTGGACATAACATGTCTACTGTTTACAATATCGTTTAGACTGAATCAATTTTAGATCTTTCATGCTTATCTAAAAGATATATGATAACATGTATAGTTTCAAGTCTCTTGTCTCTCAATATTTGTTTTAATGCTGTTGTTTGCAGTATCTATTATTTTGCAATAGTATAGTTATTTTATGGTTACGTACATTGAGTTCCTTCCTCTTAATCAGCATCTGTCTGATTACTATTCAAAACATTATTGTTTTGTGTGACAGTATTAAGAATCGTATCCCTCCCAGTTACATCATCAAGATTTACAGAAGTATTTATAGCAATTATATGTTTTACGCTTTACTCATGAGTATCTATAGAAATTGCCTAACTAGTTTTGGTAACCCCGTCGCCGTAATAGTTACCTAATGATGGAGGACTTCGGTTGGGTTCGTAACTAGTCGGGCAATCTCGATAAATACGCTCTAGTCGTTTATACATAAAAAAATAGGAATTATACCAATGTTAATTTAATAACCAATAGACGGGCCTGTTGGTCTAGTGGTTAGCGACCCTGACTGCTATACCGGAGGTCGTGGGTTCGATTCCCAGGACAAATGTTGTGTGATGAGCATGATCATTTGTTCTGGTGTCTGGATGTAATTTTCCTATAATATGTATGTATTTAGAAATATATAAGTAAGTTTACCAGTTGTCTGGTTACCATAACATGAGCTCTGCTTAGCTTGGGATCAGATAACCGTGTGTGAGTTTTCCCAGGATATACCATATATTATATTATATAAGTAATTTTTGGTACCAGATATTTTCGTGAAACCTTAGAATGAATATTTAACTGAAAATATCAATAATAACATAATTTTCTTGCTATTGATCTAGAGCACAATGACATTGCAGCGAGTCTGTATGTATGACCTTTACAAAACTTTGTTAATAGCAGTATACTTTGTGAATAGGTACATATCATGCAGACGTAAGCGATTTACTAACAAATACTTTTGAATGTACGACAAATGAGCACGTAATTGCTGACAATGGTGGATCAGTACCAAAATTACCAGCATTGTGTATGTACCCATAACTATTAAATACCTGCTTCTCATTATAATTTCAGAATAACACACGTTTTCGTAATCGTCATATCAGTGCAAGATTAGCACATTATCTTTAATGTAACTGTAATTAAACAAAGAATATTATATTAACACTGGATACTAACATGTGTTTTGAGGTATAATTCAGCTGCTTCTCTGTCTTGGGGTGTGTCAGTCTTTGGTTCAGCCCAATTGGAATCCAGGGACATTCCAATTTTACCTAAAAAACAAACAATTAAGAACTTTATAATTTCTGGTTCTGATACCACGTATCTACTAATGATCATTTGCCTGAGATTCTTGTCACAAAAAAATGAGGAAATTTAAAATTTTGCAATCTAAAATTGTTTAGTTTAAAATTATTTTTAGAAAATAGAATCTCGCCATACCTTTATTAACATGGCGATAGTTCTCGTTGAAGAGATGATAGACGCTTGCGTGCGCCTTCAAAAGGTTATGTGCGCAGAGGTATTCGGCAATGCCGTGTCGGTTCAATGCCGGCGCGCGGTACGTGCCGCCGTAGCCTTCCAAACACGTCTGCATCGGTTCATTGAAAGTCACCCAATATTTCACTCTGCTGGAGAAATTATCGAACAAAACTTTAGCGTAATCTGTATAATAGTCTACAATATGAGCGTTCGACCATCCTCCTATATTCTGCAACTTTTGCGGCAAGTCCCAGTGGTATATCGTCACCATTGGAGTCACGTTTCGTTTTAACAGCTCATCGATCAGATTGCTGTAGTACTTGAGGCCTAGTTCGTTGATCTGGTTTGTGAGGCCGGTCGGTAAGATCCTAGGCCAGGATATGGAGAATCTGTAAATGTCGACGCCTAGCTCGTGCACCATCTCAGCGTCCCTCTTGTAAAGATGGTAGGAGTCGGCCGCCACGTCACCGTTAGACCCATCCTTTACAAAGCTTTTGTTCGTGTGTACCAGGTGATCCCATATGCTTTCTGATTTTCCTGTAACCATATATTTTTTATTATTATACCGAAATAATTATGTCAATGTAATGTGAAGTCATATAATTAATTAAATATGCTAAGGCTGGGTAACGCTAATTGTAAGACCCACGGTTTTATTTAAACGTGGGTAATTAACATATTTTTACTCGGCTTATCAACATTGACCTCGTCACAGACACATTTTAGAAACCAGACCAGCCAAGAAAATTAACTATGATTTGCGGTTACATTGTTTTTAACCATGTAAATAACTAATTATATTTAAGAGATATTAAATAGATAATTTCGGGAAAAACATTACCATCTTCATTCCATGCTCCTTCGATTTGGAAGGCAGCCGTCGATACTCCAAACAAAAATTCTTTAGGAAACGTGTAATTTGATTTTAATCCTCCAGAGAAATTCAAAATTTCTGCACTCCTGAAAAAGAGAAAAAAATCTGAAATGTGAGTAGCTAATAAAAAGTGTACGTCTTGGGAAGTTCAGAGGAAAAAGGATACCTATCTTAAAAGGGAGGAGCGATCCGACGCTGCCGTATGTGTGAAAGAAAAAGAACGAAAAGTGAAGCCTACTCTCCTGTAAAAAGCTAATTCATAAAATATAACTAAATAAGTGCTAAAAATGTGAGCATTAATACTGTTTACCTATTTTTCCATTCAATTATGTGCCTTATGAAGCGTGCAAATACTTTTTTGTATACGTAAATCCTGACTAATATCCATATTTCCAATTAAACCTAATTATTGCATCGAATATAGACTGAAACTAGTCTATTGAAGCAAGTGCAAGTAGGAAGCGGAAACGAACGTGAGACAGGCTTCATGTCAATGATTAAACACGTTTCCGCTCGTCGCGAGAAGTCACGTGCTCAAGAATCAAATTTCAAACAATTTCTTTGAATATCCGTCATGGATAATGATGGACTATCTCAATATATAATACTCAATACTTTATTGCTTCCATAATGTAGTTACAGGTGGTAATTTTAGCTACAATGAACAATTATGGACCCCGTAGGGCACAGCATTGTGGTAGGACAGAGGAAGATCCCTGTTTTATACTTCATTAATTAATTCGCTTTTGTATTTTGTATACGACACTTTGTATGATTACTTTCAAATCAATATTAGTGCAGAATGGAAGCGTGAGCGCAGCATACGTTGAGAGCGGTATATTTATTTTCTAGTGGTAGTAGATTCTTTACTGAAGGTTTGCAGAGGGTACACGAATATTACCACTATTAGTAGCATAATCATTACTTTATCGAAGAAATTGAATTTCTTATTTAATACAGCATTGATTCATATTTAGTGTGATGCTAAGCTAAGACACGTTTTCGCTATTGCTTTTATGTGCCATAAATAAGATAAAAATCTATTTCTGCTTTAAATCACTTGAAAGAAGTTAATGTTATTTTTGTATTATTTTAATGATTAATGATTATAACGAAACTTGTTTAATTTTTGCTTTTTTTTTGTTAATAGAAAAACAATAAAAAATATTTCTTGCAGCACATTGATGCTTATTTTAATTTACGATTCTCATTAACAGTGCGCATTATTGCTACTTAATCACTTAAAATACAGGTTAGGCGCCGGTATTAAATTCAAATTAACCATGACCCGGTGAAGACTGTAATCTTAAATAATAACAGGTAATGACATTGTATACTTGTGTGCATCTGCCTGATGAATAACAAATCACAATTCTTCAGAGATATGCATCACACACAATTAAGTATGATAATTTTAGTTCATTTATTTTTTTAACTAGCTTTTCGCCCGCTTCGGTGTCGGTTATATCGCGTTTCCCTTAAAATCAAGCTATAAATAAGCGACGGCATCGTAACCTGTGACCATCATTTGACATTCGACAAACCGACGTCTTTATTGAATTTTAATTTTAACACTGTGGACTATTCGTAGTCAAATTTTTGCGAAACATATACGTGTATGCATATTAGTTCGCATACAATTCTAATAGTGATTACAATTACAATTACAATATTAGTTATGTGCTACTTTGTCTAATCTATACTTACTTTTTTAATATATAAAGCTGAAGAGTTTGTTTGTTTAAACGCGCTAATCTCAGGAACTACTGGTTCAAATTGAAAAAATATTTTTGTGTGGAATAGACCATTTATCGAGGAAGGTTTTAGGATATATACCATCAAGCTGCGACTAATAGGAGCGAAAATACAATGGAAAATGTGGAAAAAAAAAACAGGGCAGAAATAAATCGTAACTTATATCTTCTAAAGTCGCTGGCAACAGCTAGTTTGTCATAAAACTATTGTTAAGAAGAATTGTGAGAATGAAGTATAGCCAGCTACTGACATTAAATACCTACATTGTGTTTAAGAAATTATGTGTTGTTAGTGTGTTTTGTTTTTCTCATAGGCAGAAAACAATCACTTTGTTTATTACTGCTAGTGTAAGTTCAAAACACTTTAAATAGAATAAAACACAAACTATAATAGGTAAAACAAAAGATACGGACCTAAACTTTGTTTAAAAAATAAACATACGCGATTATCATAACTATGTACATACTTAGATCAATAATAATAAAAATAAAAAAGGTCAAATACCATTTACGAACCGGATGAACTATAATAAGGTTATCGTCCTAGCTTAGAGATTGAACTTTGCAAAACATACCATATTGTATGAAACAGAAAAAAATACTACGTCAAGCATGTTATACAGAATCCTAATAACTATTTGATGTAGACTTAATAATAAACCGACCTTGTTTATTTATACAACAGCAGTGAAAGGACCTCCAACAAGAAAGGATATTGACCTTTTGAAATTAATTTTACATATATATAAACTAGACATGTACTACCGTATACAAAAAGTAGGTAAATATTCTTTATTCTATTGGTTTAGGTACTTTTTTGTGAACAATCTTTCTATACTAATATATAAAGCTGAAGAGTTTGTTTATTTGTTTGAACGCGCTAATCTCAGGAACTACTGGTCCAAATTGAAAAAATATTTTTGTGTGGAATAGAACATTCATTGAGGAAGGTTTTAAGCTATAAACCATCACGCTGCGTCTAATGGGAGCGAAGATACAATGGAAAATGTGGAAAAAACAATGCAGATATAAATCATAACTTATATCTTCTAACCACGCGGACGAAGTCGTGGGCAACAGCTAGTCTTTTTATACAAAGACCAATAAAAAAACGACTGATAAATATCAGGCATATTTGATTTGATAATCCCTATCCTTGTTTAAGATTGTTTTTTAGCCAACTTTCATTTTTAAATTGATTTTTTATACAAAAAGACACACTGAGATTGTTAACTTTTTTAAGTACCTATCAAAACAAATGGGGTATAGTAATGTTATGCAAGCAATTGCAAATGTTTGCAAGGAAGAGCATTGAACCACATAGACATTGCACAATCACGCAAGACCAACTTGCCTGGCGTTTAACCAATACAAAAGTACTTTTACCACTCAAGACCTATTCTAGACTCTTAATAACTCTTTGGCCGTGTACTCGACGTGAATGTATAACTTAGTGTTATTATATTCGAATTGATATATTTTTAAGGTTTAAAAAACTGACACCAGTTTCTTTTTTGTTTGCAGGCGCATCTGATTACTTCTCAATAAATGTTTGGGTGTTTTTGTCAAAAAATGAAAGAGACAATGCAAAACAATACGAAATTTGCCTTATGCAGTTGTTTATAAGTATTTTATGAGTGATATTATCAACGGATATGTTGTAAGTATACTTTTTAGCTTTGTTAACCTGAATCATCAGTCACAGATGATTACTGTATTAAAACATGGCAAGTTTAACGACACTTCCTTTTATGAAGTTGCTCTTAAAAGGGCAGACAATGCATACAGTGATGTACATTCAGATGCAAAAAGAAACATGCGTTTTATTTTCTATAGTTTTAATTCAACAATTTCAAAAATATACTAAACTGGGATTTCGTCATGAACCAAACAGTTACTTTGTAACTTAAGGCGAATTTGTTATATTTAAGTATGCAATTACAATATCCGTGACTAAATATAACAGAGCTGTAGATAATATATGTTCAGTAATGTGTAAAGTACTATGCTCATGCACGAATACTCTTGTATTTGATTGTACACCATTTGAGACATTCAATGGACAATAATTCGTAATAAAGGTTGGTTATGCAGACTCCATCCATCTTTCATATAGCTGCCAGTCATTGATAAAAACATTTAGGTTATAAAAATGTCTTATTGAAAGTACATACACAAATTCGAACAATATTAACACACAGTCACATGGACACAGTTAGTAAAATATCAGGCTTCATTTGTCATTGCTTTTATCATTTCAAACGAATTAAAATAATTGCTTTTAAATTAAATAAAGACATAACTTTCCCTTTTGTTCAATGCCTTTCGATAAGCTAGTTGCGTAAGGTCGTAAAACATGCGGCCCTTTCTTGAATTATTAAAATGTTGTAGAACTATGTCATTGTCAATGTGAAGTTGATACCGCGTATAGAATGTTTCCGCGAAGGAAAACCTTCATGTTTGCCGTATCGAGATTTTGCGGAACACAAAATACATTTATAATTTCCCAGCAACAGGTAGCCTACTGCTGCAAATACCAGACAGTCACTCAATATCACTTAACGCTAGGCGATAAAAACCGCAAGGTTTCGAAAGGTAATTACAGATTATACACTAAAGGCAGAAATTATGCAATAAAATTATTATTTGTATTTGGTTATAAATAATTGCTTTAAGGCTTAGTGTGCTCTATTTATGCTTTATTACGTGATTAACGCACAAACTCGTCGCAGTTAATTCAAGGTGAGGTGATTAACTGATCCATTTACCCAAAGTTGCTTAGACTCGCATTTATTTATGAGGGTCTGAAGGCGCTCAGCATAGAGCTTGACAAATATATTTATAACAATGGCGAGAAACATCATCGTAGACACATATTGCCCATCACTCAAAACCCATCTCGTCTCAGAACCCATTTTAACAATTGTAGTAACTACATGTCTATAGTCACTTTATCGTAAATACCTGTTTTCTGAACAAATAAATATATATTCTATTCCATTATATAAAAAGTACCTATACCCAACTTTTTACTGGCATTTTTATAACTGAAAACTCTTAACAGTGTAAATTTAAACGTTTACTACCACGGTTCATGAGATGCAGCCTAGTAACAGATATGGATGGACAGCGTCTTAGTAATCGATTTCGTTTTGTTTCGAAAACAAACCTTCGGGAAAAAAGGAAAAAGCGGCTTCATATAAAAGTACAATAAAAGTCAAATCTAAGTTAAAATATTGAAAAAAAAAAAACATAAATTGATGGACATAAAATACATTAAAAACTATAATTTATTTAAGTCAAATTAGATAAAATTTGCACCTATTTACTAATTGTTGAATTTACATAGAAATGGAAATCAGTCCGACCGGTTTATTGAAACCAGAATCATGCTAACAAGATAGTATCGCAGAATTATGAAATTAATCAGCTATTTAAAATACCTATATTATAACCGATTTATGACACGGCCCCAACGAAGTTTAACATTGACTTCTTTAACCTTATATTTTTTGTTATTAATCTGGTTGAAGTCTGGTATTGAGGTGAAAAAAATGATTCCCTTTTGTTTAAATTTTAACACGGCTACCAAATAGCTGACAAAAAATACGTTGTTTGTCATATGTTCAACCAATCGTGAACAAAATTTGATTGGTTATTATTTTAGATGCCGGAGGTTAATAACCTTTTTATCATTTACACTCTTTCAAATTTATAGCACTCTTAGAGTCTTAGGAGTAAATTACTCTACAAAGACCATTTTTAAAATAAATTGCTGTCGATTATATAACCCAGTTGCTATGTGATTAAACAACTAAGTCTATCGCTATTATTATAACAGCTAGGTTCGCGAAGGTTTTATAAATCAAACATTAACTTAATTGCCCTATTAAGTAACTAATGCCAACCAATACATAAATTGTTATAATATCTACAAAGTATTTTCCGATTTTCAATGCGTTTGGAATTTATCAAAACAATTAATTTATTATCTTCGAACCTAAAGCATATAGAGCATAAGATTATTTATTTTACAGTATATTATTTATTTTAGTCGCATTTTTAATATTCAAAAATCCTTCTAGTGTCTGTGACGCAAATAGTTTCTATGCGGTAAAGTATCACGAATAATAAAACAATTTAAAATCACCAATACCATGAAAAACGAATATTGTGGTGCGTAAGTTTATCACCTTTTATTTTTTGTGAGAGAAGCGCCAAAATATATTATAAGTATTTTGTAAATTCTAATCGAAAGTAATAATACATTAAATAAAAACTTCTTTTGCACAATACTTTTTTGCGCCATCTTCGTGTATCTTGTCAGACACTAATCCTTAACGTGTGATTTAAATAATATCATGAAAACCTTATCTCATTCATTTATCGTAATCGTTGCACCAACTTCAGTCGCAGTATTAAATAATACTATGCCTTTTGCTCATGCACATTGTCCTCTAATGATAATAATCATATTTATCACGTTCGAGATATCACTTGAGATCTGTTAACGCGAAAAACAGTATCTCACTCGTCTATAAAAAATACCGTTAATGTAAAGTATGGGAGGCAGTAGAATGGTTTCAGGTTACAAAATCGTCAGTAAAATAAAATAACAACTCACGATCACATTGATATTCAAGGTTAATTTTATTTTCATATACTTGAAACCTAAGAAAGATTTCTTCAGCCAGATACCATTCAATAACCAGATTCTATTTTCATAATTTTAAGATGAACATAGTCTTAACGTTTTTATCGAGACTTGATCCGTATCGTAATATGTCAATAAATGTATTAAATGTGCATATCAACTTAAGCCCGGACGAGTTGAATGGGTAAGCTTAGTTTAAGCCAAAAAAATACGATGGCGCAATATTTAATGATTTTTATAGCTGCATAGATAGTCAAGTTGTTAAGGTTATGCCAAGCAAAACCCACTGTGTCGGGCGTGCCACAGGTTCGCTCCTCGCGTTTTAAGTCTTAAATATTTGTGAAATTCAGCGCGCCACATGGTTAAAAATTAGATCATTTTTCAGGCACTTTTAAAACATTACAATAATGTTTCTTGTTGCGCGGTTCCTACGTTATTAGGTTATGAGAAAGAATCGGAAAGAAACTCCATAAGCTGCTCTTAAGTTAAGTTGCAATGAATCACTAGCCTACAGTGAAGCAGTCTAAAAAGTCTAATTTTCCAAAAACCTAATTTTAAATTGTTACCATTTGGACTTCACAAGTCCATATTTTATACCACTGTTAAAAATAAAATAGTAAACAATGCGAAATATCGTAAGATCGAAATTTGAATCGAATATTTGTCCTCTACAATTCCAGTAGGTAATAAGTCGTTGATAGGTCTAGTGTAACAAATAATCACATTTATATCTTTATCGCATATAAGCTGTAGTTTATTTAAACAATACGTTTTGTAAACCTGTATCGTCTAAAACAAACCACCAACGATAACTACACTCAGTAATTATCTTACTGTTAAAAGCCTTTATTATATGCCATTGTTTTATAGCGATAAGTAATTCTTCAAGTGACTTGGGTACCTGACTGTGATTAGGTGTAAATGACATAATTATTGTCTAAATATTAGAATACCCGATAAGGCTTTAGTCTTGAGTTCAGTTAAAGGAGGGTCCAAAGTACTAGAAACAATTATTTAAAGATTTTGTTGTTTTTTTTTTTGTCAGGTTAACGAGCAAACGTGCTGTGTGTACAAATTTAGGCACACAGAAAGAAAATACATAACAGGGAACAAAATCTAAGGGGGCTTTTGATTTTTTCTAAAAAACATAAATTCATCGTTAATCAATAAAATTTAAATTATAATTTCGTGACTAGTAAAGAAACATTTAACAATTTAGAAAAAATATCATTCATTGTTCGATCGCGACATTGCGATGCTCTTAAGATAATTTCTATTTGATGTATTGTTGTACTGTCAGAGATAAGATTATAAGCTAAACCATTCGAAAGAAAAGAGTTATTTTATTTATGATTGACAGAGATACGAACCAAATATATTATAAACCACTTATTTTAGTATGAGAAATATTCGGGATATGGATTCCTGATGGCGATTCAGGACAAAGTCATACGTTGTCCAACCCACCCTAGAGGTGCGCTCGACGCGCTCTTTGTTTGCATCATCAAATATGGTTTTAGTGACAACATGTCCGAAATATTTAAATTCAGTTACTCTTCCTATAGATACCCCATTTAGGAACATTATCGTGCTAAAACAACAGTTCACATTTATTATATTTATATTTATTCACCATTGTGCCTTCTATTTAACACCCAACATTGGTTTTTCTGAGTTAATTACGTGATTAATATATTAAATAGGCTTTGAGATGTAAGCTCACTCTGTCAGACTTCACATTCTGATTCGAAGGGAAACGAATGACTATCACGTACCCCACTTAACATTATTAGGTTGTATTGGAAATTCAGTACGGGCCGGTCTTTTTTAGTTTAATTATTGTGTCAGTAAGCATTTTTTATTTTATTGGTTAAATGCTTATGAGAATACGAATAGTGCCAATTTACTCCGATTTCCATTGATTCATCAGGAATTGTAAGTAGCGGAATTCGGGCAATAGTAGTAATTTCCCTCTCGACAAGCGATTTTACATTGTAAATACAATTTAAGTATATACTTAACAAGCTATGCCACCAACATCGTTTGCGGGAAAGTGAGTTTGGTCAATATAATTCTTGATGGATCTTTGAACAAATTTTCTCACATATTCTGAATGAAATAACTTTTTTATTTATGAACTGATTGACATGAAGCAAATACTCAATGGTAATGGTAGCTTACCCTAGTACATCAGCGAATACGCAATGGAATCAGATCAGCAAGCATTATTTTTATATTCAATGTACATATTTTCTACAAAATTATGTGCAAGTGCAATAATGAAGCAAGAATCGAAAAACTAAGAAAAACGAAAATGTTGTTGACAATCAAAAAGATTACATGACAAAACGTTAGTACCTAAATTGACACAACGTTTGAACATGGATAAGGATTAAAATTAAAACCGGGGTAAACCTACCGGTACTGACTTTAAATTAACTAGTGTCTGTTGCAATATTTTTATGCAAAATTAATTGCAGTAATGAAACGACTATAACATTTATATAACACACCTAGTAAGGATAATAAAATTATAATTACGATAACTCATATTGTCACTGTCTATTCTTAATAATGCGTGTTTTTTTCCAGTCAAACGTGTTATTAATAAAAATACAGCAGATCCGTGAGCTCAAGATTATGGACTCTGGTTGGTTCCACATGAAAAAGGAGAGGCCAAATCCCAGCAGTGGGAGGACTAGGGCTGTGGATAGTGATGATGGTGAACTCCAAACTATCGGTCTTAAGACTGCTAAATCAACTCTAGCGTTGTGACAACCAGAAGCCTATCCATTTAAACTTAATAGACGCTAAATAACTAAAAATATACACAAATATTTTATGAAGTATATGGAAAAAGTGTCTAATAATTTGATTTGACTAATGAGTATCATTATGTATCCATGTATAACGCATTTCCTTCCAAATGTGTAATTAAATATCGATATAGCAACATGCTGGAATTGTAGGTACTTAAGTGTGTCTTGATATTTAGATTATATCATTAGATTCATTAGGCATAGTTACTTAATCAAGAATAAATGTCAATTAACATAACAAAGCTACGGAAAAATATTTTTGTACTAACTTATAATCTATTACTAATTAAAGTACTATAATGTTATTATTTTAATACCTACTTTTGATTAATTTCGTTAATTTTACAATAATTTATAAAGCATTATTAACATTAATTAATTCTTAGTGCCCCAATCTTCGAGAAAGCCAATTGTTGAAACAACTCTACATAATCATTGTCATTTCTGTTATTAACCTGCTTGTATAAAAACATGGATGATTTCCATATAATTTTTTCATATGAATTAGATGTAATAAAAATAAATAAAATATAGCTCACCCTCCGCACAAAACGGCAAATAACACAGTATATTTAAAGAACTCCATTTTCCAATAAATCACTAATTATAATACGAATAAATTAAAAATATCACTTTGTCGACACTGCGAGAAAAATAATTTAATACATTTCTTATTACAATAAGTTAGCGTAAATAAATAAATTAATCGTTGTGGTAACGTTTAATGCGCGCCAAAAACGAACGCGCACTGAATGCGCCGGCGCGTTTTGTAGCGCTACGAGACCAACCTCCACTCTACTGCAGGTGGCTGTGATAAAATATCTTGTGGTGACGTCACACCACAGGACCTCGTAGACCAACCGAACCTGTCCGTAACTAGTCTGATTTTCGTTTATTTTCTTTGGCGAGAGAAAACATGTGTCTCTATATTCATATAATGTGTCTATATTATGATGCCCTTGAACGAATGACCGTATTTAGATGCGGTTTATGTTGGGCAGCTGAACAGCCGATTGAGACGAGTTCTGAGATTATTTATAAACAACCTACAATACATAAGCTATGTGTAAAATTTCTTCAACTATATTTCTTGTAAAAAGTTTTTGTTTTGATTTCCTTACACCTTGAAGACTGTATAACGTCACGTGACCGTTATAAGGTTAAAGTCATATTCCTCAATGAACCCACTATTAAAACTTCCTCTCACTCACGATGCGTATAAATGCGTCATAGGAAAACGCAAAACTCTACAAAGTCGAGCATTTTATAAGAATACTTTTACCATTTTTTCTACTATTTAAAGAGAAAGTAGATTCCTGTCACGAACTTATTATGTTCTTTTTCTTTAAATACTAAATAGAAGCCGAATGAAAGGTGGAAAAAAACTAGTACATCGATCTCTACATTCAGGGCTCTCAATAACGATGTAAATAAAAAACTTACAGTTAAAGAGTAAATTAAAATTTGCATAGAAATAAAATACTAAGCATAATTTATTGCACAAATAAAAAAAAAAATAAAAAAATAAAATGCGGACAACATCACATATGTACATTGTTCTGATCCCAAAGTAAGTTGCTAAAGCACTTGTGTTATGGAATTCAGATACAACAAAGGTACCACAAGCACCCAGACCCGAGAGAATGTAGAAATGTGAATTTTTACATTGACCCGACCGGGGTTCGAACCCGGGACCTCAGAGCTAGCGACACCTTGAAATCGGTGCGTATACCACTCGACCACGGAGGTCGTCACAAATGCATTAAATATTCATCCAAAAGATTGCAAGGTCCGGTTTTCCAAGAATGTAACATCCCTTTATTCAACCAGGTTATTTTGTATTAAAGGCTTTAACCGGTTTAGTGAGGGGAAACCCCGTGACCTTCCCAGGTGGAACAAAATCCATAACCACTCCAGTATCCTAACAAAAACAAGTAATCATCGTATGCGAGAACAATTATACAACATGCACAAATAAATGACCGAAGCGGTTCTATAGAAATAAAGCCATTATATTAGTATATTATAAGTAGATAATGCATGACAAAGCAATCACTAAACTGCATTAAATTAAGTTTATAAATTTTTGTCCTTTGAAAAACCCATTTATTGAAACATAGGTAAAAAATCTTGCTAAATTATCGACTTTTTCCTTATTAAATCTGTCCTCGAATATTGCAAACATATCGTGTTAAATTTATTTATTTAAAGTTTAAGCGAAGTTAAAGCACCACTCAAATCTGTACTTTAAATGCATTTGTTTGAATATCCGTAGCTGGATGCTGAATCAAATTAAGTCCATTGCTTTTTGCCCTCTTTTCCAGTTACTTCAATATTTTGACGAAACTCGACTGTCGATCTCTTTCCGAAAAGTCCAAGAAGTCTCAATATTTCATGGAGTGTCCACGTTACCAATGTAATAATTATTAGTTATATCCGTGATTCATATCTAGAATAATACTGCACTCTCCGAAAAATAAGTAAAAGAAAAGCTTTGGTAATTATAGCTATTTATCATGTTTTTTACTACAAAACCATTTCAAGAGGCATTACTTAAATAAATCATAAAGTGGCGTCTCATCTATCAAATGACGTTGGCTTTACAACAAACAGAACATCAAACAAGTTCCCCGAATGAAATTCTTCCAAATAAACACTAAATAACTGCATTAATTTTCTAAGTAATTTTGCATTATATAGGGAATTACCTAATCAGGTAAACACCAAGAACGAAACTAAGCATTAACTAAATCATATTTGATTTTCCTTATTTTCACCGCTAAGTATTGCAGAGTATTAGTTGCAATGGATTTCCTCAATTTATTACAACTTGAATTTTCTGTTTTTCCTCAAGTTAATTCATCTAGTAATGCAATTTGGCATACTACACATTCGGCACAGATTCAGCGTTATTGAAAAGCCCGATTGAAATCTATTTCGCCTTTATTATTTAAAATTACTAAACAAAATTGCTTAGTCTGACGAAAGGAAATCATTGCATATTAACAGTCGGTATGGATTTTTCATCTGGAATTACATCATCCAAACAGATTGATTACAATAAGGGTTAAATATAAATGTTGGAGTCCTTTATTAACAAAGTACTGTATAAAGGTAACCTTAAGAAGCAAAATGATGCAACATTCTGTCGGTGTAGTGCAGCATCACGCGATGCAGACAATTAGGACAGACTACCTTTCTTGGAATTAATTTAATGTAGGATATAACTATTCTGTGAACAGATATGCAGTTAAAACGACTTTAGAATGTAACTTTTAATGTGGACCTATTACCGTGGCGGGTTTTACGTACAAACTCTCTGTTGAGAAGACGCGGTACTGGGAAGTATGGAAGTGTTTGGGTACACCCCCGTGCTTCGAAAGGTACTCAAAGCTGGTCGTTATCATCACTAACTACTATGTTTTATTCCGAATCTGAATTCTGGGTTAGATTAAATTTATACTATTTATTGCGCACCACACGCAGTATTCTTAACGTTTTTTTACCCGGGGAAAACCTCATGAACTTTCTCCTCCCTGAAGAGGTATGTTTGTAGGACTGTTATCAACTAAAATTGATTAATCCTTCTAGACTTTCCTGACCCGACAAATCATTCCCGTCGAATTGGGATATATTAGTAGAGTCGATTTTTGTCCAGTTTAAATTTGAATGTTAGGAGTACTGCTTTCTTCTGAAAATTATTAATGCTTAGCTGACTTCTCAAAGAAGGGGGATTTTTACGAGCTGAGTTGAACTTAATGACAAATGTCGGCAAGTTGCTTTGGAAAAATGTTTTATCAACTCTATTCTAAATCCCTAGGAATTGGGGAATTAATGGAACGCTATAAATTTCGAAAACAGTTTTGACTTAATAGTCAAATACTACCCTTCTTTCTAATCAAAAATATTTTTTTATTAAATTTGACGTCAACTAATGATTCTTACTTAAAAAGAAAAACAATTTTAGAGAGTTCATATCCCAAGGCCTCTCGAGGCCTCTCATTGTCAGCGTCAAACGGGTGGCGGTCTGCATAAATTATATTTCCCACATTAATTATGTCAGTAAGGCATTGAAATCTCACGAAGGTAGTACGAAGATTAAACTCGCTACTGGGACCTTGGCGAACGCGTCATATACAATTTATATATTAATTTATTTTAAAATTATTATTTGACCTATTGCCTATGTTGTTAGCACTCACAATAACCGATAATAATTCATAAAAATGTGTATTGTAAACAACTATATAATAAAATACAATCAATTAAAACAATACCAGCGTGTTTACTAAATAACTTTGTAAATACCGACGTCGAGACTAGTCGACCTTAATACAAATGCCTTCTAGATTAGGTTTTTACGCATTTTAATTTATTATATCAATAATTATTTCCTTTAACGCAAATCACATCCTTCCTATCTTGACCTACGTATGTCATATCTGATCTTTGACAACAATCAAAGGTTCTAAACGAAGTACTTCCTATAAGCCCTGTCCTTTTTTCACCTTCAATAGGGCCATGGGCTTTACAGAATGTCGAAGTCATGACGAAATTACTAATACGATAAATACACACATACCTACCTACCTACTAAGTATTCAATCAAAACTCTGGATGCCAAAAAAAACAAATAAGCGAAAATTCAAACAACATTATTTCTAAGTCGAATGTATTTAAAGACGTGTAGCATGCTCATTATTAAGTATTTGTTTTTTTATGATTTTTAAATGTGACCTTTACCCGTGCGTCAATAACGAGGATATCACGACATCTACATTTCTAGAGGTCTTTGATTTGATTTTTTTTAATTTATTTTGCTATTAAACTTAATAAACTTGGGACCAAAACAAACCATTTACATACAGTAAGTACCTAGTAATGTAGTTGAAGCAAATATTAACCATAAAATAACATAACAATTGAAAATAACAATCATATATATTTTGTTGTTGGTCTATTTTTATTGCAGTAGTTTACAACCGGATTAAAATGATTGTTGTCACGATTATTGTTTAACCAAACAAAGTTAACATACATTAACATAACAGAAGCGATTTATACCTACGCTTAATCCGGATCAATCATTGGTTTTATACGAACGAATAATTTATTAGTAATAAAAAGAGGATTCAACAAAATAAGAAGAAATAAATTAACTTAATATACTCATTAATGTGAATTGTCGGTCTTTAAATAGATTTAGGATCAAATGGAGTAACAAAAAAGTATAAATACTGGCTATAAGCGCCTTAACGAAACTAGTTATATTTGGGGCATTTTGAAAAAGAAAACGATGTTTAATTAAAGTCCACTTTGTCAAGATTAGAAAAAAGAACACGACGAAAAGAAACCCATAGATTTTTATGTAATTTTTATTGAACCTATGAAACAGTTATATTTTAATTATGTTATAAGCTTGCTATTTGATTGCTATTTATCTGACTTTACCTTTAAGTTTTACATGGCGGACTGCATTTGATTGTATTGATAAACACGATTGATTAATCACAAAGTGTTCTAGTCTAGGAGTTGCAGTAGGTTAATTATTTTTTATTGTTGTTGTTAAGCAATATTTTAATAATGGCTAAAATATCTGTAAGTATACAAAAAATGTAGTCTTTACTCATTAATATTCAATGCAATATTCATTCCAACATGCTACTCGACCAGATTTTTTTCAAGAGATTCTGATTTATTTATGTCAGTATTGTAGCTGTCGGAAAGATATATAGCATATATATAGCGTAAGTATGTAGCCTATCTTCTTCAATACCAGAGACGTAGGTAGGTAGGAATGTTCAGTTGTCCTAAAAATGAGTCTTTCGTATCTTTAAGTTTAAAACGACATGATGATTAAGCGACCTGGGCAACCGCTATCTTTTATATTAAAGCAATACTTTTGCGTATATAGGTATTTAGCAATACAATAAGCAATCGTATATAATTAGCTATGTTAAAAACACACCAACACAATAAAATACATTACATTAGCAGGCTACAATTAGCTCACTGCAAAACGCTAGCTACATAATTATCAGCAGGTATCATTTAAAAATAAAAGAGGACCAATGCTTGTGATTGATATCCAGTGTTATGTTCTATCAATTTTACGCTGCATTTTTTAATGTCTTAGTAGATAAAAAGACAAGGTGCTGTCTGATTTAATATAGAATATAATTATATCTTATTCAATATTAGAACTATTGGCCTTATAAGGAATAGAACCCATAAGCCCTATTAAATAATAGGTACATGCAAGCAGGATGCTACAAGTCAAGGAAAAATATAGGCACCTATGTTATTCTTATTCAATCAGTTGCCAGTCGCAACAAAGTTGTATTGCTAATATAAGATTTTTTGCACTGCGTTATCATCAATAAATGATTTCATAATAGACCATTTTCAATCATCAAACGCGATTTCCTAGAACAACAGGACAGCTTTTGAATAGAGAAAAACCTTCATTTTGCAACGATAACGCATAAATACTCCAAAAACGTCAAAACGTCTCATACGTAGGTGTAATTGGATTTTAAAGCAAATACACGTATAGATGTACTATAACTATAAATCATCATTCTATCCTCTGCCACCCATTCCCTAGATGAACATTGTGAAAATCAACTAAAAACATAAGGCATAATAAAACTTGTTTCAATGATAAATAACGCTTACGTAGCCTAAAACAATCTCAGTGAAAGAAGAATTATTTTTAATTGACAGCAACATAATAATTGTTGAACATAATTAATAACTTGATTTTGTGAAATACAGATAGTATATATTATGTTAAGGATTCTTGATATTTAGTAATTTTTTTATCGATTTAAGCTCCTGCCATAGACTCTCAACACAACAACACTAGACCCGTTGACACTTTTTGACATTTGAACGAATGACTGACATTAGTGACAGTCGCTATTTCGAAATCTCATTCACGGTTGTCTGTACCGTTTTGTTCCTGAAGAAATGTATTGACTATTTTCCGAAACGTAAAATTATTACGATTGAATACGTTTATAGATTGAAATAGAAGTTGTCATTCCTATTTAGAGATCTGATAGCTTTTAATTTAATGTTTCGTGTTTATTAAGCAGGTGTATTTGTGATGTGACGACGTTATTTTTAAAGCACTGAAATAATGAATTTGTTTCTGAGTTCCGTGTCATTTATTTTGTATTTGGTGGCAGTATGTCAAGCTTCAGGAACAGATATTGCGCTGGACGCAAAAGCAACACTTCTACATCGGATAGACAGCTTAAATCTGCTAATTTATACCTGTCTTTTAACTCTGACTGTGTTAACTATATGGGTATTTAAACATCGCCGTGTGAGCTGGCTCCATGAAACAGGACTCGCTGTTATATATGGTAAATATTGTATTCAAAGCGTAATTACTTTAAAATGACTGTTTGGTCATGTGATCATCTAACAATTGATGTTCAAGACCTTGACGGAAATTTTCTACCTATGCACGCACTATACAGCCGTTACTAAAAAACTGTGTTAGGTTCTGTATTTGTTATCTGTAAACAAAACCAATCAAGATAACCTGTTGACCCTGGTGTTATAATTAAAGTCACAGTACATTAGTCATTAAAATTTCCCAATATTATGACAATAAGTATGCCTTTGAAAATCGGATGTCAAAAATTAACACAAAATATGAAAACTTGTTTAGAAAAGCCCTTGTTTTGAAAACAAAATATTTCAAATCATAACAATATAACATTTCAAACAAGGAGTGTGAAGTTTACTGGTTTGCAGTTTCTAGTTTTGTTTACATAACATTTTAATTGTGCATTCATCATTGAAAAGTCAGTTATGTAGATGTATTTGCTGTGGCCTCTAGTTATTCTTCCTATATAAAAAAGAACATACAACTCCTGCATACAATAAAAAAAAACATACAAGAAGGAGGTTGTATGTGAACTGTTTCAATTAAAAATACAACTAGTTTTTTTTTTCTACCAGGTTTAATAGTAGGGGCAATAATTCGCTATGCGGGCAGTACAAACCAAGTTACGTACATCAATGTGCATCCAGCACCAGAGACAAAGTACAACCTGTCTGTTCCACCAGACATGTTACGTCTGCACTTCCCGGACAAGATGCAGGTGTCATCTGGAGGTAAGTTATTTCATAATAATTTTAATACTGTAACGTTTTTTAGAACAGAAAATTCAAAGCGTTTATTGTCAGCTTTAACTACTTGCTAGAACCAGGGGAAAGGGTCCCAAATTCTTTAGAATTTTAGTGTATAACATTCTCAATATCTTTTCAAAAGCAAAACTGAATCTGGAGTTTAATGGGATGAATATTTATGTATCTATTGGTGCCCCGATATTAATAAAACAACTGCTGTTTCTTGACACTAGACCAGACAAAATTTGCTTAGTGAAAACTATGGATTACATACTTGTGTAATAAACAACATCAGATATCTTATCACTAACATTCTTTAATTACCAAAATATAAAGAGCTTATTAACAAAAATATCATTATTATCCATTATAAAACATTGATTCATTCAAAATTATTCACTTATCTTATAAGGAATATCAAGAATACAGTCTGCTTCATTGAATATTTTTTATTTGTTTTTTTTTATGAGTACAAACAAGTTATTGGACCATCAGTATGGCCTTGTTTTTTTTTAATGAATTCTATTTATAACTAGACCGTCAGAATGTTATTTAATTTATTAGGAACTGAATTTTATAATATGCAAACAAATTTCAGAAATGGTTCATAGTTAATTTTCGTGGGAATGATCAATATGTTCAGTACATTATAATCATTGGACCTATGGTGAAAGGTTTAAAATCATAATTTTGGGATATCATAGCAAATTTATAAGTACATTTGCTAGACAAGAAACTAATTAAAGAATTATGATTTTCTTTCTGAGTAGAATACTTTTACATCTAATAAGAAATCTCATAAGAATATCATACATCTATGAAATAAAAAAATCATGTTTATTTTCCAATCTAGGTATGAGAAATTTATTTCTTTACAGATGCTCCAGTGCCTAACAAGACTTATGCCTATAGCTTTAGAGGTGAAATAGTGAATGTGGAACAAAATGAGATAGATCTGAAAGCTACATTTGATCCTGAGATATTTTTCAATATAATTTTACCACCTATTATATTCCATGCTGGATATTGCCTGAAAAGGGTAAGTCCGTCAGAAATATAATTTATTTGCAAATTAGAATATTGTTTTTCTCTTTTTCATTAAAAAAACGACTCCTGCATTGAGGAACTTGTGTCGCGGGGTTTTCACAATCAATCAAGTTACATGCCCAAAGACGCCCAGTCTCACGACAAGCATTCATGAATCGATGTGGGAATCGAACCCTCGAAGGGTCGCGCTCAGTGGGGTTTGGCGTAGTGACCTCAACCACCATAATAATAAATGAGAAATTCATATTGAATTTTAATAAAACCTCCTTGCCTAAAAAAAAATCACCAACCATCACAAATTAAAATTCATATTTTCACAAATTAAAAGTCACTAAAATAATTATACTTTGCTATTTTTTTTAATGACACACTTATATTACAGAATACTATTTTGAACTGTACCTACACTGTCATTGTTCATGGTCATGAATTTATATGACATTATAAAAATGGAATGAGCTAATTATTTTTTTGCAGAAATATTTCTTCCGCAACCTTGGCGCCATATTAACATTTGCGATGGTCGGCACAGCGCTATCTGCGCTGGTGATCGGAGCCCTTATGTACGGCTGTGTGCAACTGATGCCGGAGTCCCTAGCCACAAGTTTCACCTTCCTAGATACCCTGTACTTTGGTGCTCTCATCTCGCCGACCGATCCCCTGACAGTACTCGCCATCTTCTCACAATTAAAGGTAAAATGCATTTATTTATAGATAAATAATGATCCAATTATATGTCTCGTTCGCGCAGCCTAGTAAACATTCTGTAGTATCAAGTTTCTATGTAATGCAATATGTAGGTGTGTTGCAATAATGCAATGAAAATATTTGAATCCAACAACTGTTATTAGGTAACGTTTGAACGCGTGCACATTGATTTTAATGCCGCGAATTTTGCATGGTTGTACGATAGGGATGATGACTGGGTATAAAAAGAAAAAATCTCTTTAGCCCCTCAGTTAGATAATTGAAAAGTATGAGACACGTATTTTTTCCTTTTTCAGAAAAACTAGATTAGACAAATATTAACTGCTTTAAAGTTTAGGAGAGGAGGCTTGTGACGTAACGATAGAGTAAAATTTAAACTCAATCGTGACGTCACGCGTAAGTTTCATTCACAAATTCAAATTGTCATCATCCCTATTGTTTTCAAGTCCCGCAAATCGGTTTTTACTAATTATTTCCTTAAGTACGTTCGTGTCTTGTTGATTAGATTGTTTTGAAGTAAGATAACTCAGGACATGTTTTGTTTTTTAGTAGTTTATCGGTTTAATAACCGTCGTATGTCGAACTATTTCCGATAATTTATCTACCTCGATAATATTAATTGTGCACCTAATGGATACACACTCTTATCCACGTGCGTTTGCTTTATCAGTTACGACTCTTACTCATATTTTCACGTGATACACTACACACTTTGCATTTAACACTATCTATTGTATTATTTGTATTTTATGACAAAGCTATTTAAATTATTCTTCGCCATCGAAATGGAAAATTTCACAAACTACTTCAATTTGTATTTTTTTATATGATTGCTAACTTCGGACTAGAAGAACCGATTCTGTTGATTCTTATAACCTGCTATTAGTGCTATAGCTTTCATTTGGGGGTTGTATGTTATTAAATCTAATTTTAAAGAGATACCTATTTTGTGCATGCAACACGTCACGCAGTGGTTAGGTAGTAATTAATTAATAAATCCTCCAATCCGAAACACACCGAACAAGTGATAGATTAGATCACAAACTTATGCTGTCACATGTGATTTTTTTATATTCACCAATATACTTTACTATAGACGCACGAAGGAAATAAACCCATAATTTATATAAAAAAAAAACATATCATTTGACTGGTAATTCCATAGAGCGGTCATTAAATCCTTGTTAAAACTATCAGATCTGCTGATTCACGTATGTATTTAGCAATGTGTCGTATTGTCACGCGATCAGAAATATGTCAATATTGTTACAGGTGGATGTGAATTTGTATGCAATGATATTCGGCGAAAGTGTCCTCAATGATGCGGTGGCTTTAGTACTTAGCGGGTAACTATGTTTGCCATTCTCATTATCACTTAATTTAACCCAATACTATGCAATAGGAAACTGTCGTTAGATGATGACAAATCAGTATTTAAAGAATAAAGCCGAATAATATCACCCTGTAGATATATCAACAGGTCATTGTCCTTGAAAGACAACTCCTATCTACAGGTTGATGTTATTAAATATTAATAAAATAATCATCATTTTCATAACTCCTCGAATTACTTTAAAAGTTTGAACCTCAAAGTAATAACAGTTTTATTTGTTTAAGTAATTAGCATACTTATCGAGCGACCGTCAAATTATGTAGCAGATGTTTTATGTAAAGCGAGACGGCATTTAACCTCCTTCGTTTTACTTCAGTAGATATCAATACCATGCCGTTGTATAACCAGTGTAGCTTTAGCTGTCTACATCTTTGAATGAGCAAAGCATTTTTCTTGTCCAATAACATATGTTTTTCTTCTCACACTCATCGTTTTTAGTTTTACATAATTATGTGATATTTATTCTTTTGTTGAATTCCAGAGCCATTCAAAACTACGAGCTGAGATACTCGAATGATGGCGGGTTTGAGATCACCGCGTTCCTCGGAGCGATTGGAGATTTTATTGGGATCTTCAGTTTGTCACTGCTCGTTGGTGCTCTAATTGGATGTTTAACGGCTTTGATATCCTTTTTAATAACAAACATAACTCGTAGGTTTGGTAAACTATTTTAGTACATATACAGCATTTTTTTGTTTAGTTTAGTTTTATAAGAAAGAGATTTTTTGCTAAAGAAAACAAAAACAAACAATTATAAATGGGACCTGAAATCGCCTGAAATTTTATCCATAGTATTTCTGCGCAGTAATGCTACCGTATCCAACAACACACACAGTGTTTAGAATGCAAAACTATCGTCAAGCATGCACTTGTACTTGGCGCATTAGTATCGATGAATTCTATCTATTCTAAAAGCATAACATTTACCTGTAGATACGTTTCGTAATTTTCCTCGTGTCCTTACCTAACCCATCTCAAAATGACGTCACAGCCATATAACGTAATTATCATGTCATTCAAGTCGTAAATATCTATTAAGGTAAAGGTCACGCTTCTAATGTTAGTGGTTATTGGACGACATACCGGCCAACAGACTTCGGTACTTTATACCTTGTTAAATTAAGAACTTGTATTTCTTTCGGTTTTTGTATTTATGGGTTTCAATACTCCGATTATGACCAGCAGATAGCGCTCCTAAATCGAGTGTTTTTTTTTTTATTCATGACTTCAACACTAGAATTCGATAAATGCTTTCTACCTCAATATATAAAAGCCCAAAGCGGGGACAATTATCGGGTCGATATTATACAAGCGTATCACACATTTATCATTTACAAGTTAAATATTATACTTAACGATCCACGTGGTAGTAGAATGTGACAGTTGTCTTGTTGAATGTTTATGTCAATAGCCATTATTGTTGGAATGGAAATTAATTGTTTCAAATATTTGAAACATCGGGGAAATATTAGTTACGTTATACTGTGCATATATTTTCAATTTTTCATATGCACATAAACTGGTTTAGTATTTTTAGGAACAGTTTCCGTATATCTAAAACCTTTTTATGACAGCAATTTCCTTTTCGTAACCGGTTCTGTATATCCTATGTTAAAGACACCGAATATAAACCGGAAAAGACCTCTTTGAGTGACAGAGATTTGAATATTACGATTATTTTTTTAACTTTATCACAATAATTGAATGACGAATGTTTTCAATAATTCCTTAACCTATATACACATGACGAAGTTCACTCACGTTCGAGAGTGGCCGCTCCTCGAGTCAGCGCTCTTCGTGCTGACTTCGTACGCTGCCTTCCTTATTGCTGAAGTCTGCGAGCTAACAGGTAATGTACCTTTCATTATTTATTACTTCGAGTGCCCTGCAGTGCTACTCGATTTCAAAAAGTAGACTGTGTGAACTCAACTATTGATAGTGTATACTGTCCGGCACACCATCTCCAACTGTCCTTGGTTGAAGATAGTCTTTATTCCCGGACCATTATGTTTACCATAATGGTTAACGGTACGTAAAATTGTTATTTTGCTTTCAATGTTAGGAAAATATTAAAACAGTACTGACTTATTGCCAAGGAAACTAGTTCACTAGATTGACCCATGTAATAAAGATAATCGTTTAATTATATAATAAACGGGGTATGAAAAAACGGACCAAAAAAAATACTACTCTGCCTCATCGCTTCGCTAGACAAGATTACAGTTAGAGACATTTTATATTTAGGACATCCTGTGGGTCTATTCAATAATAATAGCGATGTCATTATAGACACATTTCCTTTCAATGGTTTACTTTACTAAAGCGGTCTACGGTCATTGACATTGCGAGTACTCAGTGGTTTATAAACCTAGAAAGCCTACTATGCTATATTTAGCTTTATATAGGGTAATAGAAAGTATTATTAACTTTTTGAACTTGTGACCATATTGTACAAACCTCAATTGTTATTTTTCTTAATTATTGGTATATTAAGTTTGAATAATTAAAGAAAAAACATTTATATAAAACAAAACCGATCAATCGACTTCATATAAAAAACAAATGAGCTGAACTAGAAGAAATTTTATTTGACATTTGTTAAATGTCATCAAATTTGCTAGATTTCAAGTTAATGAAAAAATAATCAACAGAATCGCATCCCTTTCTGAATTCTGTTGAAAATTGATCAGTCTTTCATGCCCTCCATCAGACTTCATACTTCATAGTTGGGTAAGGAAAAAATCTATTAAAATATGTTATTAATAACTTAATTCTGCTTTCCCCAGGTGTGGTAGCGGTATTATTCTGCGGTATATGCCAGGCGCACTACACTTACAACAATCTCTCGTCGGACTCCCGGAACCGCACGAAGCAACTCTTCGAACTGCTCAACTTCCTGGCTGAGAACTTCATCTTTACGTACATCGGCGTGTCAATGTTCACCTTCCCTAAGCATCACTTTGACCCGTGGTTTATCATAGCTGGTTTTGTATCCTTTTTTAATTGTCGTTGGTTTAGGAACTATTTATTCGTAGCTCATTAAATATTTTTTATTAACTTACTGGTTACGCTTGTAAAAAATACAACCCGTAGAGCCCATTTGGGTTGAAGTCCGCCGGGGCAGCGGGTTATCTGTTAGGGTTACCGTGGCCCCGGTAGACGAAGGGCGTAGGAGGACATGGGCAGGTTTTGTCAGTAGAAGTCTGACACTCCCTTCCGCTCAACCTAAAGTGGAAGGAGTCCGTTAACGAAGTATCGGAAAAAGAATAACTATATTTTAGAACATTTTAGTTCCTGCAAAAATAGTGGCTTCCAGTTTAAACATTATTCGCCTAATTACCTTATCGCCCTAGTAAAATCTGTACCATGTGAAATAATAGTCGTTGCCTAAATAAATCCGCTCAATTTAAAAACGTTCAGTTAGATATGATTGTGGTCGACGGCAAACGATGTTGAGCAGTTGATCTATTATTATCCTTTTATAGCAACACTGTAAGTGGGCCATAAAAACTATTTGCTGTCAGTTTAATATTGAGCTCATTCGATGGTTTATTGCATACATCAGTGTATATAAGTAGACATGTCGTAAAGAACGCACAGTAAATGCATTAAAATCAGTTTTGTAACACCACGTTTAGATTGAAACCAAAACTATTTTGTAATAAAAAAGGAACAAAAGCGAAGAAAAAGTCAAATTGAACTCTTAACAGAAAGAAATAAAGTTTATATTTCTAAAAACAATACCTTAGTACGTGTATTTCAAAATGAAATATTCTTCTTTGCATAATATTCCTTAGCTATAAACAGGTAACATCAACACTCGGTCGCGCCGTCAACATCTACCCGCTCTCGTTCCTCCTCAACCTAGGACGCAACCCACCGATACCCATGAACTTCCAACACATGCTATTCTTCTCAGGTAATCTTAAACATAATAATTTTTTCCTTTAAGATAACTTGCATAGATATGTTGCGTACTTGCTTCTAAATATGTCTGCATGGTGAAACTAGGTTAAGGATTCGAAAGATCATTTCACTTAAATGATTTTTAAATAGGCGACTTCTCTATTCATTAACAATAATGAACTAATATTGTCTACTAATATGTTGCCTTAATATGGCTAACGTTGAGCAAGCTTCCTATTTTGTCTTAATTTTAGAAAACAATGGCCTAGTTTGTTTTACATATTCAATGACATTTTATTCTATCTAAACCAGGCTAAAGTTGAGTAAACTTTTCCACAGCACCTACCTTCTTATGTTTCCATAAATATAATTTTCGTATAATATCATCATAATTGTAACAAACCCTTTCGTTCGTTTGTCCAGGTCTGCGTGGAGCGATGTCATTTGCTCTAGCCATCCGCAACAC
>NW_020799655.1:0-30196 GCF_003590095.1 Trichoplusia ni | reverse complement strand
AACAAAATTGCGTCCGTTTCGTTATCACTGTCACTTTTCAATCACCAGCTAATGTCACTAATGTCAAATAGAGATGGTAAGCTTGCCACTGTAGAATATATCAATGTATTTATTAACTGAATTTGACCAACTGCTGATTTAATTTGCTAAAATCATTGCAAAGCGTATAAATTACAATCGATACCCACAAATAAGTGCCACTTTTGAAAAATTACAATGACAGATATTATATTGAATTTATATCTGAAACAGTGTTAAACTATCTATTGATTGGTGCATGCCTACTTAAAATATAAATGCTTTTAAAAACAATTTAAGCAATGCGAGCAACGCATTCAAAAATTGCCCTTCAGAAAGAACATCGTATGCATTATTTTCGATATTAGTACAAATATTCAAAACTTTCGTGGGTCAGTTTTATAATTATTTATTTAAATACAGTTTACTCATGCATTTTATCGGGGTAGCCCGACCGGACCTAATCTGAGACCGCAATCAACATATCAATTTTACTATGCATGCGTATTATCTGCACTTGAAACACGCGCGGGAAAGTTTTACAAATTTCACGACGCTCTGTATTTTCTATTTTTATATCGGTGCGTCTGCACTCCCAAAAATAGACGTTTTGTACATAGTATATTCTCCATTCTCTTGACTTGAGTACGTAAATCCTTTGCTTGTGATATAAAAAAATAGAAAATCAAAAACATTTAAAATGGTAAGTTAAACTTTTTACTATCCAGCTATTAAAAAAATAAAATACGATTGGTTCGTGTCAGTTTAATTCATTATTGTCAAAATTCTTTCACGTGGAACTATTTCTCGATGCTCCGGAGGGAAAAAAATATCTGAAATTGATAGTTTAGATTGTTACGAAGGATCGAACATGAGATCTATATGGACTAGGGTCCGTGGGTACGAGGAAGAGACGTGGGTAATTCTAGCTCTTAAATATCCATTAGTATGCGAGAAAGCGCGAACAATTTGTGCTTCTTCAGGCTTAACTTTGTAGGTCGGTTATTGCTTGTAAGCATTAGTTAAATTTAGATTTATTTTGACGTAGTTACGGCGTACACATCTGTTGGTGCAGCTTTTTGTTGGTCATCTTGCAATTATAGTTTATTGACATTCTTTCGTAAATGAAAAGTCTCAGAAAAGCTCCTCATACCACATGCTGCTTTGGTAACTGCCCTGAGTGAATGGGAAATTGTATAATAATCTAACACTGAACACCAATACTATTTACTTCCTACTATTCATTATAATTATATTATATGCCGTATCATGTTCAGTGTAGATTCTCATAAGACGCAAGTTACATAAAACTACCTAGATTACAAAGGAGCTTCTCTTGATTTTAGTTCTTATATGAAATTGATATAATTTTCTCAATACTTATTTAATTTAAATTGGAAATTATCGTAAAATACCGATAGGTAGTCCATCTACGAAATTTTCATGCGCATTTCACAGGTGCATACCCAACTGTAAAGAGTTGCGTTGGGATGGACACATTTTGCTTCCATTATTAAAATTTCCGTCCTGTCCATTGGTTGCGGTCAAAATGTTAAATCAATAGCAGTATTCTTAAAAAAAATGTAAAGTGTCTACGGTTCATATGGCCAAAGCGAGCAATGTAGCTCTGGTATAACAATCACCATATAGTGGCCATACTAATGATATCATCGTCGGACTGGTACGCAATTTCGCATCGTCACTGTCTAAATCAGCTTTTAGTCACCCTTTAAGAAAATTCCCTAAATCGAGACCATACCTAGTAGCAAAGTGTCAATTTCTTGCTCAATTTACATCCGTTAATACGAATATATTTCGCTCGCGATACATCGCTTGAGCGATTTTATTCTGAACACCAGATGATTGGCATTCATCTTGTAAGGTCTCGGGATCTTTAATTCGTGTTAAAGATTTCTAGTTTCATCCTCAGAAGGTAGCAATTTGTTTATTTTGTCACGTCTTCGTATTAGAGGTAGTCTCACTGTTGTGCAGGTGTCCTATTCAAGAGGCTTTTCAGAGCCCGTTATGTAAGAATACATTCCTTTTTCCTTTTTGTTGATTTGGGTTTGATTTTCTCTTCGCCACATATTCCTTTGTTCAATATTAATATGTAGATTTTCTTAAACAAAACTGATCATTGTGTGTGTTGTGTGCAGATCTCGCAACAAAAGAATGTTATTTGTTTGACGTTTCGCTAGAATAGAAGTACCTCGTACAATGACAACATTCTGAAATGTTTTTTTAATGTTCATTTTGACATCAAGAGGAGACTTGTGTGATTTTTTTTAAGTTTAGGTACCTGCAGCATGAAAACTTTTTGAAGCTAATAAAAAAGTTTTAAAAATGTTGGCCGTTCATAACTTTACAGGTACAAATAATGTTTCCAGTTGCAACTTGCCCCATTACTTCGTCACAGACCCTTTCTTAATTGCAAGATTGATAAAACTTTGTTTTATTTGCTCCCGAATCCTTCAAAAAGTTTTAATTAACTGTTTTAAGTATTTTGAATATAAATTAGGAGCGGCCTCGGACAGCAGACCGTGTACACAAGTTCTTCAATACTTCTGAAAATTTGTAACTTTGAAGTTTGTACTTCAAACAAAACAGCAAAACAGACGACAGTACCTAATGTTACATGAAGGACGTACCTATTTCAGGTTGTCATGATCACTTTTGATTACTGAAGATCTATTTTTCTACAAATATCTACAATATAATATAAACATTTCACAGAATATAGGAAACATAGGTAATTTAAATAGTAAATAGTAGACCTTTAAAACCAACTTATCATGGTTAAATTTTGAATACAATTTAAGTCTGTAGCAAACTTCATGAAAATCTCTTTGACAGTTACAAGACTGGTATCAAAACATTCAAATAGACAAAGTATTTAATTATTCAAAGTTGATTTAAACTAAATACCAGAGTCTGTAACTAGGTACTAACCTAAAACTACTAGTAACTATAAACTATTAGTAACTTTGATTACTTTATAATAAACTTAGGTAAATAGGTACTACGAGAATTAGTTACTGTCCTTCGAAAAGGTGAAGGCCACCAAGACATGCCTTAAGTGCAAGTAATAAAAAATGAGTCGTCAGAAATTTAAAAAACTTCCGGCCTAATGATGGCTGAGAAATATTAGCGCAGAATTCGGGCCCGTTACTTTTAAACATGTTTAAAATCTACATCTGTAACTCTAGTACATCTATGAAGCTCTATCTGAAATGTTTCCTCCACTAATTCACCATTGCGTCGAGGGTTTAGTTACACAATTCCCTCTCCTATTGTCCCTAAAGTATTGCTTCCATCTCCAATGACCGGTCGGTTTATAATTTACTTAAGTTTTGAATGCCGACGGAAACTGACGACGTCCGGTCTCGAGGCATCGGACACGAGTAACATGGAGGGTCCAATACTCAAAGCGCACAATGGTCCCGGAGCTAAAAGGTATATGCATACTACGCTTCAATGGGAATGTTCGATTCGGTTCAACAACGACGCCACTTGTATATGACAAAGTGAAAACCTCTAGATTTGAGTGCTTTGTACAAGCAATATTTGTAAGAATGGAAATATTTGTATGAAACGTTAATTGAATAGAGTACAGTTCAATAGGATGCAGAAGTATATGAATTTTATAATTATGGAGTTTTATAAAATGATATTGCGCAATTAAATTTTCAAATTAAGTTTATGATGATTAATTTATTCGCGAAAGAGCAGTTTATTAGATCATGGAAATTTCCAAATGATTTCACAAAGTAAAATAAGTATTCCATTTGGTTAATTTGCAGGCAGATCCTGTCCAGCCCCAGCTTCAGGAGTCAGGCGGTGGTGAGGGAGCCGCTGCGCCACAACCCATCCAGACACCAGCCAGCGAGGAAGTAAAAGTTGTGAGTAACATTACAACGGATAGTTTACAAGGATTGCAAGATTAAAGATTTAAAAAAAGCGTAATTTTGTTCGAAATGTCATACGATAACAAAGACTAACAGTTATTCATACAGTAATAGGTTATTTTAGCCTTTAGATGTTCCACCTCTGCGCAAAAGCCTCTACCCTTATACGTTTAGTTACCTCCCTGATATAGAGTTTAAATAAAATGACAGCCAAAACAATATTAATACATTGAAGATGTTTTTTTTAATGTTTCTAAGATGAAGCATGTCTATATTATTTATTTGTATCCTCAGGCCGACCCCGTGATTACACCCAGCGAAACGGGAATCAAATCAGAAGAAGTAAAGGAGGCCAAACCAGCAGAAACTGTTGAAGTTAAACCAGATGTGCAAAGCGTGCCACAACCGACGCCTAATGGTATTCAGCTTGTCGAAGACAAGGCTAAAGAAACTGTAAGTTAATAGTTTTCAGGAACCGAAACACGAAAATCTTATTTTAATTTTCGCAATCAGGCTAGCGTCCAAGTTACTGTGAAGAACCAGTCAAGGTTTATTGATGATATTTTAAATTATCAGTAAAAAGGCTTTTATGCTAATGTTACGCCGTGTAAAGGATAACAACGAAATTAATATTTTGTGATAGCAGGGTGATTGGGCTCAGAGGGAACAAGAGCTTCTGAAGAAGATTGAAGAATTAGAAAAGGTCAAAAGCGAAAGGACAGAAGACGGATTTAAACTAGAATTAAAGGTATGTAAAATTATTGTATTAGCAAATAATTCCTTGAGAACGAGAAATCAGGAAAACATATATTTGAATTCAAATACTTAGAAAAATAATAAAATAAACTCTTACTGTATGCGAACCCCTGCAACTACATTTGTCAGGACTTTAAAAGAGGCGATAACCATACTTCTACATTTCTTCTGTATTAGGAAATCTCGCTTCCAGCTAGCGTAAAAAATTACATATAAGAGTGATAACATCTATCTCGGTCTATTTGAAAAATTATGTTAAATTTTTTAACTGTTAACTGTAATAGTTAACAAATTATGTTAGCAGGACGTTATTTACATTTGGAAACATTTGGCCTCGGTATCATAAAGATCGGTATTAGAAAAATGTATGTAAATTATTTTAAAACATTTGTACCAGCGGTTTTTACATTTACTTGAAATACTTAGGAATATGTTCATAGACTACTTTGTGTTCGCCACACAGGTCCGTGAAGAAGAGATCGACCTTCTCAAAGCGAGGGTCAAGAACTTGGAGACGGAACTTCAGGCTGCTTTATCAAAACCTACCGGCAAGAACCATGAGATGATTGAAAATATTAAACAGCAACACGAAGAGGTTTGTCAAAACATTTTGCTAACACAACACATTTATGGTGAATACTTTAGGAAATTGGTCAAATTTTATTTACGTCATTCTGAATTCCTGCACTTTATTTTTTCTCACTCTATTTATCAACATTTTAAACTGATAGAACATAAATTCGGATTCAGAATAAAATAAAGCTTTTAGCTGTAAATTCGCGCGAATGTCATTGTTATGTAGTACAAACGTAAAATAAAGCCAACTATTCAAGCTTTCCGTAAATCAGGATCCATTGATTTATGTATTGAGCATGTGTGCGTTGCCAATTGAAAATTATTTTGTTGGTTGTATATTTATTATACAATATTTGAAGTTTATGTAAATTACGCAGTTTTGGGGCTAAACCCAAAACTAACTGCACAAGTTGATCGAGGTTAAACTACGCTTGATACAGACGGTCGGTGGATGGGTGACGATCTATGTCAACGAGTTCCTCTGTGTCACGGAAAGTACGATATATTGTTGTTTCCCGCCGTTATTAACAAATCTTTGACCACCATACTTGTTACCGTTAGTCAGAAGCTAGAAAGTTTGACCAGTCTTACAAAGGGTTATCGTGTAGCCCAGGTAACTAGGTTGAGGCGGTCGAGGGTAGTTGATCCTTGTAAAATACTGGTACTTAACTGCATCCGGTTAGTCTGGAAGCCGACATCAACATAGTCGAGAAAAGGCTAGGATGAAGATGATTCAATATTTTAAAGACTATTTTAAGCTCATGTAATATATGTATGCCATTCCAGTTGCTAAGCAAGGCTCGTGGAATGATCTTCGATAAGACTAAGATGGTGAAGAATCAGGAACTGCAGATTGAAGCTCTGACCACGCAAGTGCAGTCACTCAAGGACATCAACGTGATCACTAAAGATCTGCTGGAAATTAGGAACTCTGAAGTCAAAGCTATGGAGGTAAATCAGCGAAATGTCATTAAGTAGTTGTGCTGCTTTAATTCATTTTTAAGGATTTTTCAAATAAAAATTTAAAGCTATAGTGCCACGGCAATCTGTGTCGGTAGATAGTCAGTAAGTGCATTCTAGATTTAGAGAACGTTTACATTCACGAAGTTTGGTAAGCAGTCAGTGAAGTTCACTTCACTGTCTGCACAGATAGCTGAGTGGTTGTGGTCATCCGCCAAATCACGATGTGTCGCGAGTTCGATCGCTGTGTAGGACAAGCATTTGTGTGATCCACGACTGCTTGTCCATAGTCTGGGTGTCTCTGTGCATGTGACTTGAATGTTTGTGGAATCCCCCGGGACACAAGGATTCAATTCCTGAATGTTTCCTAAATTGTAGGATCGTCTCCAAGCGATGGAAGCTCGCTTCAAGGCGGAGAAGGACAGGTACGGGCTCGTGCTGCAGCGAGCGCAGACCAGCACCACACTCAACGATGACTTGAAGAAGGAGTATGAAACACAACTCGCCATCTTTAAGGTCAGTGCTAATGGCTGCTGTTATTCTTGATACAACTGTCCCAACCCCTCCAGTCAGATAATACGCAAATGATGGAAATGACATTGCGTTTCGATAAATTACGTGACTTTGATCTGTCATCTCCATATTCTCCATACGCGTAGTACAAGTATTTACGTGATCCACGAATGCTGGTTCTGAGTCTAGGTGTATTTGCATGAGATTTGAATGTTTCAAGTACCCCTGCGACATAAGAGTTAATGTCCTTAATGTCTCCCACATTGTTAAAAAAAAACAATCTGTTTAGAATGCTTCTATCCAAGACATCCAAAAAACCTTCTTGACAACGTTTGTCTTTAACAGGAATTGAGACAGAAGTACGAACAGCGAGTGCAAGCATTGGTCGCAGAAAACGCCAAGCTTAAAGAGTTAGCGGATTACAAAGCAAAGAACAACACCGCCGCGGGGGCCGGCACCTCGGGGTGAAGCCGCAGTCTGTCGCAGTATCAGCCATACCGAATATCAAATCATCCATATCATCATAACAAACTTCATTAACTCGCATTTTATAGCTGTAATCTGAATTCGATTTAAACCTATTTTAATTTAAACTCCTTTTACTATCGATAAAGTATTCTTTATCATCTTTTGCCCTTGCAAAGATTATCAATTTTTTTACGTGAAAAGTTTATCGATCATGTTTCACAATAACATCTACAGATGCTTTGTAAACACGATGTGTTAGATTCTCTACATTATTTTCCTCATTTTGAACCTATTAAGCGGAAGGTACTTAATTTTCTCTGATGGAGGGTAGAGGCTATGAACGCTATCTGCAATCAATATGATATTTAAAGCAACACTTATTTGGTTATAATCGTGTGAGTAAATGCCAATACATATGTAGTGCGCTGTCTTACTTCCTCACTACAACATCTCCGAAGTTATCGAATATACTGGTATCATTCGGGGACTCACTCTATTTGTATCCCAAACGGTCCTAACCTGTTGGTTGTAAACCATTTAAATTTATTTTTGTTGTAGATCATGCATTGTCCGTTGTGTTGTTTTTTTATTGTTTTTTCTTTACTGTGGCGAGTGGCTTTTCTAGTCGTTTATAATAAAGGAAGGTTAACACTTTTAATTAAGCCTTTTTATACAGTTTTGTTTTATTACTCTGATGTAAAGGACGTATGGTACGCGAGTTATTCATATTTGTATTTTTAATGTACGAGTATCTGGTCGTAAATACACATAAATGATATGTCCGAAGCTACGTTAACATGTATTTGAACTTTAAGCTTAATTTGACTTAACAAATCAGTATGAGATTTTCTTCTATCAATAAAGTATTTTTTTATTTTCATATTACTTTAAACTACCTTTTTGAGTAAAACTAGGGTTTTGTGGAAGCACGACTCTACAAATCGTAAAGTTTTCTCGATTTTAATGGAACGTCTTGTTATGATCAAAAATAAAGGGTCGAGTTTTCAATTTCCAGATAACTTTTATCAGCCGAATATTTGACGATTTTGTTTAAAAATTTGTCAAACCGCCATATTAATTTCTCAGAGAACAGGACGTTGTTGATTGAACAATTGGCCCTTAGCACAACTTTTTGTCATTTGAAGTTCCAATCAGTTGACCCCAGAACATAAGTCGACAAAAGAATAGTAAATATGTCGCTTAATGAGCGCCATTCATGAGTTAAGAACACTTGCTTCTTACGACATTGGCTGCCATTACCATCACAAGCAATCCTAACTAAATTATCTGCTTCTGGACTTGTCATTTGATGAATAATATCTCGGCCAAGGACACAATCATTATGCCATTAAGTTTTTTTTATTGTATTCTATTAAATCTATGGTTCATAAACTTTTTTATTAATGATATCAAGTGCCATAAACAAAGTGTTGGCACATAAAGACTGTTTCGAAAGCTTGGCGCATTTTTCATACATTTTTGTAAGTTTATAGTATGCATATTATGTATGATTAAAAAGTAGCTACGTATAATATTTGTAATAAACAAATTGAATTAATTGTACTATTATTTTATTTTATTTGTTTTAATCTGTTTTAAACTCGTAGTTGTGACTAATTCACTTGTTTTGCTTAAATATAAAATTTTACTAAAATGCCTTTTATGCAATTTTAAAATTACACCTAAGGTTTTTGTAATTAGTTGGAATTAGTTGGTAAACAAACCTGATTGAAGGTTGTTTTTGCACAGGAATGTGTACTGGAGCTGAAAATACGCATTCATTTGCGATGCGAAGATGCTTACAGTATGTCGTAAGCCTCGCAAGACATCCTCCTGAATACACATTGTTTATGTACAAAACGCAAAATATGCTCAAAAACATAGCTCCGCTGAGACGTTTCCACCAGAGCTGCGCTGACAGAGGAGGAGCATAGCGATTATAGCGATTTTATTGGTTCTATAATAACTCCCATCGCTACGCATTTTCGCACACCTCTTGGTGAAGCGCAGCCTAAATGCCAGAAAGAATGTACGAGCCGAAATAAATTTGAGAGAACGAAATTATTCTTTTCCCAGAATATTCGCTATTCATTGTACTTAATTAGCAAGGAAAAGTGTTTAAGATTAATCATTCACGTATCTTATATTGCCAAATAAAAGGTGGGCAAGTAAAAATTTGGAAGAAAACCTTTTTGGCATTTTGCCCAAAACTAAGAACTCGACGGATTACATGGTGAACTAAAGTAATGTGTAGTAGCCGAATGTTGTACTGAACAGGTAGGTTATAAGTCTTACGTAAATGCACTTATATTAGGTATACGTAGATGTATATAGTTTAGGAACACGTGGCAAATAAATTGGTTCTTTAACATTAGAGCCAAACTTAGAAGAGCAACCTTTTGCCAACTTTTAGTGATAATTGAATTGGCTTGGAACTCGAACTTCTCTCAGTAAACATTTCTGATGAGAGCCAAAGAGCGCGTCAATACCTTTTCTTGGTTTTCACGTATCGTAATATAAACTAAAAACGAGTATATTTGCAAATAGAAAAGTTAGTTGCATAAGTTAGAAAAAGTAATGATAAAGTAGTTTGATTAAGAGTCGGATTTGTGACTGAGGGTTCCGTAAAATAGGCTAAAAAAACAAGCGGCTAATGGGTAACCGGTACTAAATTTTCATTTCTTGTTTTATAGCGGAAACCGAAATACAAAATGTGTGAAAATTTCAACTGGCTAGATTCATCACGGTTCATGAGATACAACTAGTGATAGACGGACGATCAGACGGACAAACAGCTTAGCCTTAGTAATGGGGCTCGTGGAAATCCCGTTTACAACCAGGATTAACATATACCTAGAATAGTTTTTATGTTCTCGTGAGATCACTTTCATATGTAGCGGGAGGGCCCGCGGGTAACAGTTAGTAAAACAATAAATCCACAACACGTCGAAGTCAAGTGCAAAAGATTTATTATTTCACTCACTTTGCCAGACTTGATAAAAAGTCAAACAAAACCATGACTTTGTAAAGTTATACATTCTACAGGGAAAATTAGACCATTGAAATGCCGATAACTACGTACCATAAATATACGCAACCCTTATTAATAAGATCATAAAAGTTATTTAAAAGCATAATATCAAAATACCTTCGTTAATTATAAGTAAGGGTCCAAATATTCACCTGTTAGAGGGCAGCACTGCGCATGCCGTGACTGTAAATGTCAGGCAGTATTGTGTTAGCTAGCGGGTGGCGAGGGTGTTCCCAACCCCGGTCTACAACACGACGCGCGATCTAACATCACGACTCGATTATGAATAAAAACATCAACAATTCAATTGAGTACGTCACTTAGATTCAATTAAATACTTTTTCGATATCAAACCTGAAAAGAAAAACACTTTTCCGGCGTAAATAGTGATTGCAGTAACTTTTTAAGAAAATACCCGCTAAAATTTGAATAAAGAACTGTAAATAGCTGTGGAATATTGTGTTCTAATATTTGCCAATTGCATCGATTGATTAATACATATTGAGAAGTAATTAGTCAGCAATTTTCACCAAGATGTGGTGGATTCTCCGTCGAGCCCGGCTCACCGGCGCGTCGCTGTTCAGCCAGGCTTCAGGCACCAACAACAACAACAATGTTAAAACAGGTATTTATAATAAACAAATTAATTATCACGAAATGAGAGTGGATTGTTTTTAGACACCAAATTAAAGGAAAACATTAATCTGTGTAGTAAATAGTGTTGTTTTTGATGCAACTACATAGTTAAAAGCGTCTTGCGTTAATCTCTCTAACTTTGTAGTATGAGGTATTTTAATGGTGATTATTTTACTCAAATTGGTGGTAAAATGAATTGAATCATCATTCTTTTGTCTAGTATTATTTTCGAAACTAGTAATTGCTAACATCATTATAAATACTTATTTCTAGTAAAACTGCGTCAAATACAATATTCCTAAGGAAATATTGCTTTAGTTTCTTCAGATATTCGGTTGTATAATATAACGTCACGTTTATTATAGCCACCAGGTAGCTAAGAAGATAATAATTATGTCGAGCTATATCTCAAACTAATATTGGTTTCCAAGGCTCTTACGAACGAATATGTATGCACAGGTGCAAGATTGACACCAACGAACGGACGCAAGTGCCAATGTGACTTCTTAAGAAATACCTACTTTCTTGACTGTTTGACACCAATGATAAACGGTGAAGGAAAAAGTCACGAAGCAATATGTATTTCAAATATTGAAATCTGAGATCGACAATCGCGTAAGATATCGCAGTGATAAATGCATAAATCAGTTAGTCGCGGCAAATAGGGTGTAGGTAACGAGTAAAGGAAACAAAAATTTGAAACATCAGTTAATAATGTTTCCAATTTTTCTTTATCTTTATAAGGGTTTGAGTTAGAATCGACGGTTTGCTGGTATAATAAAAAAATGCCATGCAAATTGGGGTACGGACGGTTTATTAATAAAAACATTTATTTTCTTATGTAAAGCCGTAACAGCAAAAACATTTTTTTTTTTGAGTTAAAGCATGTCAATAATGACGTGGGAAGCGGAGCATCGCCTCTCAATCCCTCACAAGAAGCCATAGAGTTGTGAACCAGATTAATTTGGCCAGAAGACATCGTCATCGTATATTGCTCTATTACGTTATTATAGTAACGACCTTACTATTACGATATTCCGATATTTTTATGGTATCTCTGACGACTAGCTATTATGAGACAGTAATGTTTTTTGTAGGTGAAAACAGGTTTTTTTTGGTGTGCCATTTACTTATTTAAGTTTTCTGAAGGTAAAATTTTAAGTCCTTAAGGCGAAGATGGCATAGTACCTACAGGCCTAAATTCAATTTATTTTACAATGTATAGAATCAGTACCTACAAGACAGCCTACGTAAAAAGCGTTTAATATAATCCAAAAAAGATTTAAATTGTTCTTTCATGATAATTTCTTTGTTAAACAAATGGCTTTAGGAATAAATTAATTCTTTTGTTCACGTTTAAAAAGATGGTAGGTAATGACATTTTGTAAAATTATTTAGTCCTCGCCTACGGCATTATTCATGTCCGACGTAGGCGAAGCGAACATTCGTTATCAAAGAATATATAGCACGGCTTTTGATCTTTGACCACTTAAGGTATATGTTGCTTTTTCAAGCAGATTTACCCACTTATGTTGTTGTCACTTGTACGAGTACTATGAGCTCCTGAAACACGCCTGCCCTCATGGAGATGACAGGACAAAGTCACGTGAGCTATCGAAAGGAATTTCATCTTCATACATTCTGCGTTTCTGATGCTACTTGGCTACTGCGTTTTGCGATATCTCATTTCACGTTGATCGTTCTGCTTGTTTCACGTGTGCATCTACTACTACTGCTATATCATATCAATTTATAGTTTTGCATTTAATCCATAGACGCTCCAAATTAAAATTTAAATATTTCAATATCTTCAAAAGTACCGGCGTTGTTAAACCCTTTATTTAAGCTAAATAAATTGTTAAATATCCATGTGCAAAACTGACTTGACGCGTTAGAAACAATCTTCAAAAGAAGGAAAACTTTTTCTTTTAACGTATTTTAAGAAAATTCTAATTTGGTGGTCGCTTTTCTTCGAAGTTTTATTTAAAATCCAATTTGGGCTTTCTGAAAGAGCAACGCAGATGTTGCATTCAAAGATTTTTTTATTTTTTTTAACAAACCCTGTTTCTACAATGCTTGCTTGGTTACCAGAAACCTACATTTCGCAGGCAGTTCTGAAGTTCGAATCAACCTCTAAACTGCTTCGAGAAAAAGAGGCAGTGCTGCTTTGCTATACTAGGCGGGACACAGTCGTGTTGCCTTAATTTCATTAATGAGCATTTGTACCTTAATCGATTAATAACATTATTACACGTTTTGTTAAAATTGTTTTTACAATTTTGCAGGCTACAAAGACAATTTAATTTCAGATTATTCTACTAATTTGCTTGTAATTATTTCGTAATTATAATCTCGCTGTAAGGCTTTGTATATTTTAGTTAATTAACGGTGTTTTCAATAATTATAGTGTAAACATCTAGTAAAATCTACAAGTAAATAATGTTCTAAGCATTTTGATATTACGAAGTGTCTAATCCTAATTAGCTATTTACTTTTGCTGAAATAATCTTTTGACACCCGCCGTGTTATGAAGTTATTTCGTAATTTAAAGCGATGAGTGACACTTTTCGAAATCTTTCTAAAGGTTTTTTGTTATGTGCACCTAATTTTATAAGGCATTTCATGGTAGTTAATCTTCTGTATTTAGTAGTAGATCGATATGAAAGTAGAGGGTATTTACGATTATTTTGATGTGAATTTTTATCTGTAAGAAGAATTAACGAAAAAAAGAAGTAAAACGCATTACTGCATTTACTGCATTGATTATAGATTATGGAATAGTCTGTTGATATTTTTGACAGATCTTCTCTATGACCTGTGTGCCAAAGTCATTATTGTAACGTTTTAAAAGTATTTGAAAAACGGCCTAGTTGGAATAAAACCTTGTTATTTTGACCACTATCAACAATTAAGTCAATTAATTGACTAGAACGACAGAAAGTATTTAACAATATTTAGGTACATTTGATAAAATGTATTTTGTAAATGTAAATTTTGCTTCAAAATTGGAGGTAAAACCAAACAAACTTCATATATCATGTTTATTATCATAATAATACAAATGTGTCAAACAAAAGGGTCACTGGGTGTTTAGTTTTTAGTGTTATTATGTTGAGGCCAAGTTGTTTCGCTTGCCAAGTAAAATAAACAGTGTTTTATTGAAGGCATATTGCAAAGGGCGTTTCAAAGTGGAGTGACATGGGTACCTTTATTAATAGTTGTTGAATATTCACAATCAGATTTTATGGAACATTGGAGGCTATTTAATAAGTGTTAACTAGAAAGAGTTTGTTGATGGTATATTGAATCGCTTTATAAGGAACGAGCATAGTTGTCTTCCCACGGGAGTACTATATTTCTTTAGGATAAAAACCTAAAGTAAAGGGAGTGAATCTACACTGATCTCTCCGAAAGTAAAGTAACAAACATAATTAGAGAACATTCGTTGAGACACGCTATTTTTGGTAGCTGGCAAGTCGCGCTGTTTCATGAATCTTCCCAACATGGCCAACATCCATATATTGTGTCGCCGGCCATAAATTTACCTTAAATACGTGTATCCATTAATATTCATGCGGAAAAATATGAACTTTAAACGCATCCGCGCGAACATATCGAAGCGAATTAAACGAACGCTTACACTCGCGGTTTCACACTCAAAAAGTTTGGCTTTTCACCAAATCTATGAGGAAAGTGAGAGGAGTACTGACGCATGTAGTGTGCTGTCTCACTTCTGCAATTATATTCATGTTCTGTGATGTTTTTTTGAGAAAAGAGATGGTGATAATCCTCCTTAACCGACAAACTTTGTAATCCTATACAAGTTATAACTCAAACGGCTCTAAAATTGTCACATAAATCAAACGGATCCAAATGACATTATAAACCGCATTGCACGACTCATTAAATAATTTAAATATTTCTTGAAGGGGCTATACAAACATTAAGAAAAGCCTTTGTGGACAATACTCACATCACAATCTCTTCGCGCGCACTGAGTACAGAGTGGTAACCTATACCAGTCAGCTCGCCGTGACATCAATGTTGGAAAGGAAAATGTCTCCTCGGCTCCCGATTTACAGTTACTTAACAAAATTTAAAGATTTAAACGATGTGTTTGTTGACTGAGAACCTTTCGCAGCTATTATTATCAGTAACAGTAAATATTATGAAATACAAAAGATGAAAACAGTTTTTTTGAGAATCACTTGACTGAATGGCTACACCTATTATAAGACCAGAATAGAGGTCTAAAAATAGAACACTAATATCTTTACTCGGTAAATAAAACTTTGAAAAAATGTAGGTAAGCTTTTCGGCTTAACGCCTCTCATACCGATTTAGTAAAGTGTGTTTAAGTGAGTAATGACGCTGTCTACTTATTACTTACCGCTTTTAATCAGTGCGGTACCGAAAAATAATAGTTACACAATATCTAAAACAGAATTTCAAAAATCATTTATAGACTGTATATTTCAATGCAGTCCTACCAAAATAGAGTGGAGAATATTAACTGGGCTTTTTGGCTGTAATGAGCTCAGGTGTTTCTACGAAAATATACGACTGACTTCAAATAAAATACTATCAAGCCAAACTTGATGGTTTTTTTATGTGACCAAATGACAGCTATTTCACGTTAAATGAAAGAGTACCAACAAAATCGGTTTATAAAGACCGCGGTTCTAAAGTAGCAAAAAAAAAAACTTAAACAAAATACTGAAAAATTGAGAACCTCTTCCTTTTTGAATTCGCGTGAAAATAAGAAGAATTGTGCATCACCTAGTTTTTCACACCTATTCCTCATTATAACCCTATAACAATATAAAATGGATCCGAAATAAACATTGCTAAGTACATTTGAACACTTCAGCACGTATTTCAAATCTCGATCGTTTTTCCTGACTGTAGTGTTTGTCAGGAAGCGCCGGGCGCTCGAAACATCTTTAATCTCGAGACGTGTCTCGCGATAAAAGATTACGTAAGAACAATGCGCGCCATCTTTACTTACCTACCTCCATTTTGAAAGATTTGCTCTTGACTGTAGAGTAATCGTTACGATTATCTGTCCTCTTAATTTTGATAAGCGGATAAGACGAAATCACTTCTTTTTTACTTGAAAAGTGAGGGTGAAGAAAGACAAGGTAGGTTTCTGTTGAGTAAGGTCGATGACTTTTTATTTTAATATTTGTACAACTATAACCGTTTGGAAGCCTCATCGTTATAATAATATACAACTTCCTACCATTCCTTTGTGTTATGGTGGTTTTACATGTTCGTGGAAATGTCTTGGGTGTAGTTCAGAAACTGAAAGAATAGAATTACCGATATCAAAAAAATGGTAACACCCGGAAAACGTAGCCATTTTACGGAGCAGATATTAATAATTCAACGCGTATAACATCTAACCGTGGCAGGTTTAGCGCTAAAGAGCAACAGTTATAAAGAATTCATTCATCGTTAACTCTTCTCGCGGGATTACCGTCGACATTCCACTTCCCCTTGCCTTCCCCTCTATGGGCTAAGGCAAAATAGTCCCCTAAATAGTCTATGGAAAAATGTTTGCTTTTCAATAATTCAGTGTTTTTTTTTATCGTAACCGCTGAGGTAAAGAATGAAGGAGGTTAAAGTCTAAAACAACAAAAAAAGAATATTTTTTTATAATCTGTGGTTCTATTTCGCTTATTTTTCGATATAATCATTTTTACTTAAAAAAAATTGTTACTGTGATAGTATTGTAATTTAATGGTTCAAGATAATAAAGTGTCTTCAAAAAAGAACAGTGATCTTTACCATTACTTGTGCTTTTAATTATTACTTAAGGAAAATCACAGATCACAGCAAAATTTATTCCTATTTATCTATCTTCTGTCGTTCTTTTTAAGTAAGCAAAGCAGGAACTCCCGTAAAATATGACATGTTTACGCTGCATCCGGCCCGGGGGAAATCAGAAAGCTTCGTTCATTGTTGCACGCGGCTGTCTTACAATGTGTTCTCATATTGTGGTAACATGACTAAATCAGATAATACTGTTCACAGTCCTTACTAAAACTTATCGAATTTTACGGTTTAATTCCATGTTTTTTTGTTTAAACTTTAGTGAACTTAAGTTTATATACCAAGATAAAATTACGGACATAATTTACCTTTAATAAAAAACAAATTAAATTTAAATCGCTTAATCCGTTTGGCGGCTATGATGACTCAGACAGATAAACAGGTAGTCACGCCAAACTTATAACACGCCTATTCCGCGTAGGGGTCAAAAACTGTTTTTTTTTTAATTACAAGCTACTTACGTACATACCTACTCGTGAAGACAGATCAAAGGAGTTCAAACTCGACGGAGTTTTATCTACTTTTGAGCTCCTACATCAGATGAGTTCAAAAATTATCCGATATTCATTTTCGAAAAAGCTAAGCGCACAATATTGAAGTCAAGGGAAAGTATTTACATTCTTTAGCTATACCAAATCCGATTCTATTCAATTAAATCCGATTGTGATATTATTTTGACTAACATTTTTGTTTACATAAGGTATTGTGGTGTTAGACCATTTTTAAGGTTTCCTATTGCCAGCAACATCTGTGTTACAATGTAATGAAATACTTAGAGGTACGGTATTGTCTATTAAAATAGAGTAAGGGAATAGATTTCGCTTCATGTAAAATACTTAGGTTAGTTATTTATTTACTTTTCTCATTCATAAATAATGTACAATGGTTGCTAGTCTACTTGTCAACCTCAGGGTGACGGATAGATAACAAGAAAATGCTTAAATGATAATTTTCAGCCAATAGCAGTTTAGCGTCACAGTACATAATCCTGTTGCTTTATATCACAATACTAGCTGTTGCCCGCGGGCCCGCCCGCTACAAATCGAAAAGGATCCCATGGGAACATAAAAACCGGGATAAAAGCCTCCTATGTGTTAATCCTTGTTATAAAATTATATTATGTGTTCGAGGTTTTGTCTAAATCCGTGAGCGGTTTTTGCGTGGAAGAGGAGCAAACATCTATATATCCATAACTCCAAACATTCCAACTTTCGCGTTTATAATATTACTAAGAAGTAAGATTAGTAGGTAGGATATTAGTAGGACCATTCAATGGATTTCAATCTTAGTGCCAAGTAAACTAAGACTGGTGGACATTAGACATTATCTAGGTACAATTCCTACACGTGGAACGGTCTAGAACTTGTCTTTACTTTCCGTTCAAAACTAAACCAATCAACCTTCGAGCTCATTACCAGTCCCTGAAAGTCCTGGCCTTCCACAGTTCAACGAAATAAAAAGAAATAACCCAGCTCCTCTTAATAGGTATCAGAGTGGCGCGCCAATTTGCCCCGTAAATTGAGAAACTGGCAGATCGGCGAAGAAACACCTGTTGAAGTATTAGATTTTTCGCTTCATTTCCTTTCCTTACGTATCACTTTTATTTTCTTAGTTTCATCCCGAAGCCTCGCAAATGTTCGGGCTTATTGTATTGCGTACTCCCTCATATTTGGATTGCTTTTTTTTCTTGAGTAAGATATATTCGACTTTTTGTTAGATTATTACGTGAGCGTAACATGCGTGGATGTAAGATAAGAAAAGCTGTTTTGTGAGCCATTCGTGGGATATAAATTGTTTGTTCAAGTTAAATTGATTTGACTGAAGACGATTTTGTTGATAATAGATACTTTACGTATAGTTACTATCGTTACATTCGAGTTTTTCATTTTAATGGTGTAAAAATCTCATCGAATTGAAGTGGGTATTCAAATAGAAAGGGCCAATTCAAACGGGAAATCAGAAAGCCATAAAGTTAATACCCGAAAGTTTTTATGATACGAATAAAATGACGGCTTGCAGCAGATTGTTGACTCGTGCCAGTAAAATATTACTACAGTTGAAATTACTTCGGCGAGGGTCAAGTTCGGGAACAAACTGAAATTGCTTAACTTTACTCAGTACTTACTTTTGAATACAAAGTAATAGTGTATTATATTTTAATGTCGTATCTAGGTGAATGCCCCGCAATGTAATACCCAACTCCAGGGATTTTGATATCATTATAGTATTTGGTAACGGAAAATCAGAACAAGGTTTATTTGGTAGTTCGTTTAACGAGAAACTGAAAATATTTATTGCCTGGACAGGTAAACGTTGTTGTTGACAATAAATAATAATAATAAATAAATAAATGCGGACAATATCACATACATTGTTCTGAACCCAAAGTAAGTTGCTGAAGCACTTGTGTTATGGAATTCAGATACAACGAAGGTACCACAAACACCCAGACCCGAGACAATGTAGAAATGTGAATTTAAACATTGACCCGACCGGGGATCGAACCCGGGACCTCAGAAGCTAGCGACACCTTGAAACCGGTGCGTACGCCACTCGACCACGGAGGTCGTCATGATTTGATATCAGTCTTATTGTACGCGTGTATAGGAAAAAGTCAAATCGTCGGTCATATAGTGTCCAATTCTTATTGAAGATGCGGTTTTGGGTTCAAAATATGTATATTTATTTCATTTTGTATTCTACTGATTAAACCACGAAAATTAAATAACAAACTTAGTCCAACAACTCAAACTACAACAGTTAAATTATGAATAAAATTAACTAAAGGGTCCTCATTTATCATGCGCAACAAACGTAAACTTCCGCAACAATCACAATTGTGTGACGTCACTTACTCAGAGGAATTACTTGTGGTAGCTGCGGTTCGCAATGTTACTCATGTTATTTCTAGGGTACTAATTAGGGGTTCTTAATTAGGAATCCTCCTAAACTCCAAAACCTCTATCTTGTAAGAAGCAACGTATAGATTTATCTAGTTGAAACTTAGCTTTTTGACGCTCGTTACATTTACAGAAAAAAAATGGACTGAAGGCAGAAACAAGTATAGAAATGATCGTTTTTTTTTTCTTACGAGATATTGTAAAAAATGTTTTTGTTAATTCTCCTAATTTTGATAGTAATTATCGTGAGAATGATTCATTATTAAATGATGTAACGGTTTACTCACGCGTATTTATCGGGTAAGCCCGACTAGTTTTGGAACCAACCGGAGTCCATAATCATGAGCAGACGCGGCTCTACTACGCTACTACGCTACTGCTACGCGTATTTATCGGGGGGCTACCCCGATAAATACGCGTGAGTAAACCGTTACATCATTTAATAATTCTCCTAATTTTGCCATTTATGGCGTTAGTATGATTACCAGACTTTACTTCACGCGTTACCAAGGCGATATACCATTAAACCTTTAAAAAACTAAATTGGTGCAGCGAAGTGCATGCGAGACAAAACATTAACAAACTGACTACGTCTCACTATACTACGTATTCCATCTACAAATGTAACAGTTTAACTTTATATCGTGTTGATAAGCACCCAGGTCTCTCGAGTATATTCTCTCATTGAAATGTTCAAGTCTATATTGTAGGCATCGCAGCCGAGTCCCCTCTTCATCGCTGCTGATACCACGATTGTGAAGTCGATTCCTATGCACGCGACACTCCACTCAATAAACTAGATATTTTATCGATTAATAGCAGTTTTGAAGCTTGTTAGTTTAAGGTAAAGATTATTTTGTTACTTACAAATGTGTGAGTGTTGCTTTTAAATTTTATGGACAAAGGAAATACATACTAGTCGTATACTAGTCTTGTACCCGGAGAAAATTAATAAAACTATTTATTTGTTAAGAAAAAATCATCAATCTTTTTTTTCACAAAAGTATTACATTTTCATGACCGATCTCGACAGTCGATTACGATAAGCTGAGTTGAGCAATTTAAATCTTAAAAAGTCAAGTGCATTGGAATCAATAGGACCATAACAATATGCTGTCCCGTCTCCAGAACCCTAAACACTTTAGCCCCGGTTCATTGAGAATAAAAGAAACAATCCGAGACGAGCTCGCGCGTCCCGAAGGTTGTCCATCGACCATTCATTAAGCCACAGCCGTCTCGACCAAGACCCATAAAAAGGTTAAAGGATTTGCATCAAACGCAACATTCACACCCACATTTCTTAAGCTTTCTTTACAAACGCTTTTGATCTTTATTCGTAACATTACTCTTCAATCAACAATGGTCTTTATGATAATGTACATAAGGTATATTATTGCTCAAGTTATGTAATCCGATTAATCTTTTGTCAGGTTTCCCTTTGTTTTAGAAAGTAACCTATATGCCGTTTGACACATAATGAACCCATTTTAGTAATGTCGAATTTCAAAAGCTTTTGTTATAATCGAACCGTTTTAAATGTTAGTTTATTTTCTGATATACGTGTTGCCCTGTGGGAATTTCAGTCAGCGAAAGTTTTGTGAAATGTGGATGGGTTGTACTAATGCGGGTATGAAAATTAAGAGATGAGTTACAAAGAGAAAGTTTGCAATATCATCATGAGTATCCTCTCATATCTATGACAGATAATTAAAAAGCAGTCGTGTCAGTTTACAGCATACATTTAGAGATATTATTCAGTAATGATCTATGGTTATATATAGATAAAGAATATGTAGTTCAAGTATCTTAAGTGCTCTCGTTTTATTCTTACAAACTGGCAAATATTCATGACCTGTCTAAAAGCTTCAGACTTGATTACTGTTCAAATATGTATAAAGTCAGAACATAATGTGTATTTATTTTTAATATTCACGATTCTTTGAAATAATATTTCAACAGATTCATTTGTATAAAGGCTTTTCAGAGAAGAAATATGAAATGAACTTGTAGCTTTATAATATAAATAGTTTCCTTTTGAGATCTGCGTCATTGTCATTTTGACTGTCGTGTGTCAACGAAGTAAGTTACTTGACACTCTGAGGTCAGAACACGCTGGGAATGACACTTTTGGATACACTTTAATATATTTGAAAGTATTGTAATACATTTTGTACAAAATGTATTTATCTTGTATTGTGACAGTCACAGGCCTCTCGTCTCTCCGTCAAGCCGAAAAAGGATTGACGGTAACAAGCTTTTCGTATTAAAATGTATATCTTAGATCAAAGGACCGTGTCGGCGTTATACGGAGACATCAAATATTTCCTGATGTAATAACTCCACTTATAAAAATCTTATTCCAAATTGATGTCGAATATTTTACAGAAATATATGCAAATATATATTGTTTTAAGATTTACATTATGCTGATGACTCTTTGATTTAAAATGTAAAATAACAGCGAGATTTATTTTGTTTTGCTGAAAAGTAAACTTATATTTTTAACATTGAAAAACAAAAGTCGCTCTTTTGATTCAAAAGGAACATAAAAGTCTAGCTGAGTTCTGAATACTATCTAAATTTGATTTGAACTTGGTAACATTTTAATAGGTTGTTAGCAAAATAATGTACGATAGAAAATATTTTATATTTTGCTCGGCTCTACAAAACAAAAGAAACTATGAGATTACTGTTGTGTCTATTTAACACTTTTCTGCTGCAACTTCGTTATTACATTTTCGAACGAAACAACGTTGTTAGAGCGTCCAACAGTTTATATTTCATTATAACTACATACCGTAAAATGTTCTGTGTCCGCGTCCGCCGTCGTGTTGAAAGCTTTTACGATGTTACAAAGTCGTAGCGTCCGGTTCGTGCCGACAAACTAGTAGGTTTCGAAAATTGAAACTGTCGATGTGCTGATCGCTGTCGAACATGACTGTTAGGGCTTGGTTCTGAGGGAGGAAGAGGTTATATACTGTGTGGGCTTCATGTTTCAATCAATGGCGTTCCCGTTTTTATAATCGCTCTGTATTCGCCAGGATCGTGCACGCGCTCGTATCGATTGACCCTCAATTCAGTTGTTTTTTTTAAGGAGCAAAATTGTCCGCGTAGAGGATGCCATACAGATTGGATTATTTTAAAACTCAACATCCTTTTCTGATTTTAAGGTTTTTCATATTTTATTTGATACCGGTGATAACAACTCCGTTTATTAATTTTGCCACCTGTTCATAAAAAAGAAAGTATTATGACCAGAACATTTTATTTACGAGAACTCGAGAAATGTAATTCTCAAAACATTTTGAAGTAGATTCATTTCTGTTAAGATCATACGAATCTTAATTCTAGAACGCTGAGCAGTAACCAAGAAACGTCCGAAAAACATATCAGAAACATATTCATCAATATTATTTAACGACATTTATTATCACAAACACAAATAGAAAACTCATTTTACCCTTTTTATTAATTAATCACTTTTGTTCTGTCAATATATTTTTGTTGTTGATTGTTTGTTTTCATCATTAATATTGTACACAATGCACTTCGTCGTGAATATACGTTATATAAATAAGAGTACACTACCCCCCCATAACATGACATTAAGAATTCATACTTGTAACTTTACTAATTCTAATGCTGTACAGTGTGGGTGCAAGGAGATTAAACGTGTAAACTCCACAAAATACCTTGGAGTAGTCCTAGACTACAGACTTTCCTGGCACCCTCAAATTGAAGCCTTAAATGACAGGATCCGTAAATTGATATGGGTCTTTAAAAAGTTAAGATATGTCACATCTCAAGACCTCCTAAAGCGTATTTATATCGCCCTGGCTCAATCAGTTATGAGTTATTGTGTATCTGTTTGGGGTGGTGCCACTAAAATTAAATTCCTTGAAGCAGAAAGAGCCCAGAGATGCTTAATAAAGACAATATTCTTTAAACCATTTAGATACCCTACTGATGAACTATACATAACTCATAAGATATTGTCAATTAGAAAACTTTATATTATCAATACTGTACTTAAGCTTCATAAAAAGCTTACCTTACGTTTACAAAGCTCAAACAGGCAGAAGAAAAACTAAAGTGGCTCCTTCTCCTCCTTGCAGAACTTTCTTTGCCAGGCGTCAATTTCAGGCCCACTCTGCCTATCTTTATAATAAGCTTCACAACAAATATTCAATACATAACCTTAAATTACATGAATGTAAAAAAACAATTGTCCAAGAACTCGAGCCTCTTGGATATTGTGACATAGAGAACTTATTATTTAAATACGAACTCTAGACAATTGTCATGACTTTTAGTGGTACTTCCCGATCCCAAGGTATTATACCGTAGGGCTATAAGTCTCCCAATATTAAACACAACTCACAAGGCTATATCTGACATAACAGCTGTTGTAGCAGGTAGTCACTATAATTTACCCATGTTCTTATATACAAAAATACACACATATATACACACACACGTACACACGCGCACACACACACGTACACACACGCACACACACACGTACACACACGCAGACACACACGCACACACACACACATGCAAAGTCATGCTAGTGTTCTCATTCTAGTTTTTCTGTTAATCCTTCATTCTTTTATAATAACCTTAAATAATAAATAAATTAGTTTAGTTAACGTACCACCTTAAATATAGAGATACTAAGGAAGAGCGGAACCATCCAACACAAGCATTACCAATGCTTCCTGGGTAGTTCCAGCCACAGTATAATCATTGTGAAAAGAAAGTTACAGAAATAAACGATTTTTCATTTTCATTTTCATTTTCATATGTTCTCTTTGTACGGTAAATTAATTGGAAAACAGTCATTCAGTGGATTTATTAAAAATATTGCTTTGTTTTTGTTGGATAAATTGTTTGTTTGGATAATTTTATTAAATAATTATGACCTACATTTTAGCATCGTATGGAACTGACATGACATGGTTCTGTAGAACCTTCCGTCATGGCATACCATTGCAATGCCAAATTATCAAGCTATTTATTTGCAATGGTTCGTATAACAGATTGATAAATATTTCTTTACATTGAAATTTGTTCTTAAGCTTATCAAACAAATATCTATATGATTAAAAAAAGTCAGACTGGCTAACTTACTGACTTGCGACTGAGTCTAAAAAGATTATCAGAAAACCCCGCCATTATAAGTCATCATTATTTAAACTTGATTTACATACTACAATCTACAGTTTATTTTTCAGCGCTTTTATAAAGGTTAAGTTTGATAAGTTATTTTACGGTCCGCTGAAGTAAAATTTTCGACGAGATAGCGAGATTACTTGAGAACTGTGGACGCATCACTTTTGATACCAGCCGGTCGGATCCTTTTATTTGATTTATATCAATTTAAAATACACACTTTGAGGTACGTTGTACGTGAAATTAGTTACTCAACAATAAACCTACTAACAAGTCAGCAAAGCATATTTAATAATGGATTCGGCAAATCTATCATAATCGTGGATACCCACGTCAAAACCTAGGTATATGACTTTTAGGGATCCCCACACGAATTGTAAAAAAGGAACGCCTTTACTGGAACACCGCTGGCTGTCAGTCCGTCCGTTTTTTTTATGTTAAGTATAATTACAGAATAATAAAAAAATAATATCGATATTCTAACACAATACAAAATTAAAGTTAATTTGTTTCTTGTTAAAACAAATCATCCATTTATTTATGTACTCTTATATCTTCAGCTATTAAATTTATTACAACTGAAGGTTCTTAGAAAATCACCCTGTATCTCTCTAGGCGAGATTGGCTTTCAAAACAAGTTTTGAGCAGTCATATTGAACTGAAAGGGTTTACTTAAATCTCATGTTTCGTTGAAATTGAACCGATCTAAGTCGTTTTTGTTGAACTTACACGTGTCTACTCTATATATTAACATTTGCTTATTTAAGAGTCAAGTCGAAGATATATGATAAAGACAAATAATGTGGCAAGAGTAGGTCAACACGGACAAATAGTCATAATATTTGATTTAATAGTTTTTTTTTAAGAGTCCCGCTTGTCCTACACGGGGATGGAACTCGCGACATATCGCGCACAGTGGGCTTGGCGACTTGTAAATGTACCTAAACTGTTTTTTTAAATATACCAACGGAATAAAATTCGTTCAAGGAAATGATACCTGTTTTCACAATCTTCACCCAATTTAGGCCGACACTAATGAAGTCGTTTTCTCTTGTATATAAAACATAAAACAACCTCGTTTGTCTTTCTCTAAGGTGAAGAATAATAAATCAGTTTTTATCGCTGTAATTTGGGGCTGAATTCGGCTTCCATTTTGTTTTTTTTAAGTCATGAATAAAGATGGTTTAGGGGCCTTTAATTTAAGCGAAGTTCAAAGGGATTATTTTTATAACGGTGTGTGTATTCGTAACGTATTTGAAAATCTCATATTTTATTCAATGTTGGAATTGTAAAATGAAATCTGAGATTTAGTAGATTGAAAATAAACTCTGCATTTTTTTATTTCAGGGAGTGTTTTTTTCTGGTAGATTAAATAAATGTGATTATTACACCAAATCGGGTAGGGTACACGTAGGCCGACGCTCTTAACATGTCAGTCTTCATAAGGTTAGTGCGCCTCGTCAACACGTTCTGCCGAAGGTCAGAAGTCGTTTAAAGAAAAACTGGAAAAGCATCGATGAAAAACGCAGATGACGCAATATTTCATCATCTTAAGTGCTCATAATCTTCCCTACTTTTAATCTATATATATAAAAGAAAGTCGTGTTAGTTACACCACTTATAACTCAAGAACGGCAGAACAGATTTGGCTGAAAATTGGTAGGGAGGTAGCTTAGAGCCAGGAAACGGACATAGGATACTTTTTATCCCGTTCGACAGCGTTCCCGTGTGACTTGACATGAAACGTCAGTCACTATAAAACGTGGTATAACAAAAAAGAATCAGACTTGGAATAACAAAACGCAAATGAAAGCTATGTAATTGACGTAAAATGACAGCTATGTAATGACGTATGAATGACAATTTGATATTTGTAAGACATCAATATTAAAACTATTTCTATCTATCTATCTATACTAGCTGTTGCCCGCGACTTCGTTCCCGTGGGTAGAAGAAGATGTAAGTTATGATTTATACCCGTCCTGTTTTTTTTCACATTTTCCATTGTATCTTCGCTCCTAGTAGTCGCAGCGTGATGGTTTATACCCTAAAGCCTTCCTCGATTAATTGTCTACTCAACACAAAAGATTTTTTCAATTTGGACCAGTAGTTCCTGAGATTAGCGCGTTCAAACAAACAAACAAACAAACAAACAAACTCTTCAGGTTTATATATTAGTATAGATATATAAAAGAAAGTCGTGTTTGTTACAACACTTATAACTCGAGAACGGCTGGACCGATTGCCATGGTTTTTGATTTGTTGGATTTGTTTCCGTCCCGAATAGCAGAATACATCTTAAAAACAATGAAAACTCGATATGTGTAATGAATACTTTCATTTCAATAAATGCTGATTTGTTTATTACATGTCAAACTTTTGTTGTCCATAGGGTGATACCAGGAGATCAGATAGTAGTATTTCATGAGGGTTGTAGCTGGGGGCACGACGGCGGTACCAGGAGAGCACGTAGCCGTAGCTGATTAGGGTGATACCAGGAGATCAGATAGGAGTATTTCATGAGGGTTGTAGCTGGGTAGCAGGTACTGTACGCGTGAGAGTAGGGTGGGACCTTAGAGTAGGTAGCAGTCATGAGGAGATTACCAGTAGAGCAGGTAGCAGTAATACATGAAGGTGTACCACCATTAAATCGGGGAATGGTAGTCAAAATCAAAAATAAACTAGAAAGAAATAAACTAAACTTGGCAGCACCCATGAGTTTGGCTCTAAGTTGCAGTAGATGTATATGAAGGTGGTTGCGATCTTGCTGAAGAGACGCTATTAGCATAAAAAACTAATTCAATCGGCAATATTAGTAAATCATGTGTTTCTTATTTACAACCTATATACAACTTAAAATGATTACTTAAAAACAATCAGCAATATTATCATCGACTCTAAGGCGGTACGAAGTCTGCCGGGAAAGCTAGTAATGTGATAAAATTAAAAAATACGTATTCAATATTTTTTGTAAATCTGTCTCACGGATCAAGATTAATATTACTAGATTTAGTCAAATACCAATTGACACAGTTAAATGTTGTAGAGTTTCACTAAGCCGTTTAGGAGTACTTTAGCAGATGATAAGCAATGTTTGGAAGCTGGTAACGAAGTTATTTAGTTTCAGCTTGTATACTGAGAAACGAGAGTGGGAAACAAGACGGAGAGTTAGGTTGAAAGTGTTTATAATTTAAACAGCTGTTTAAGTTTTGTGTGGTTCTTGACTATTGTTGTGTATTGCTACTGGAACTTGTTGACTATTTCGTGGATTATAGAGAGGATTAGTGTCATTAATCACATAAGAATCAAATTAATTACTAGGATTTTTAATTTAAAGTACTCTTTTTTTGGATCTCTTTGTCGTTAACTTTAATGTTAATTTTTTTCCCTAGTTGTGTTTGTAGGCATTTAGTCGAAACTTACTTGATGGGACTGCCTGTCGGAACTCCTCCTGGTTACTAGATAACAGTTTCTCTTAGTCTTTAACATTGTTCACATTTCATGCTTATAATTTTTATGATAAGTAATGGATCGTTAGGTCTCTCGCTTTACAGCAATACTTCAAAAGTTTTTGCTGTAATAAAGGCTCGACCCATTTCCAACCAATATAGTCTCTAATACAATCCCCAATGAATTGTTCGCCGGCACGTATTTCAAGATCAGAGATAGTTTTGTGAAGTGCCGGCCTAGATGCGGTTACTTAGCAAAACTTCCTCGGCTTGCGTGCCCTAAGTTATTGAATAAAGTTATTTCTATAAACGTGGTTTGCGGTTATATTTGTAGTGGTTCTGTTGCGCTATAACAAACACGTAGCTTCGCGTTTCAGGAGGTAATTGTAGTCTTCGAACCCATATTTTAGTTCGATTTTGTCGCGAGTCGTTGCGGTTCCATTTCTTTTATGGCGACAGAGAGTCTGTAGCTATCGATGAAGGTAACTTTACACTTTCTGCTGGAACTTGTAATTTCTCCTTTTCAGGTCTGCTGCAAAAAATACTTTAAGAAATAAGCAGTACCTTTATATTTTCGTTTCTTACTATTGTGAATAAACAAATCTTTTAAATTTCATTATAATTTAAAATAAACCATACAGCCTTTTGAACAACAAACACTGAAACACGCAGCCATTAAATAAAAACATACCTGCCAATAAATGTTAATTCTACAAACAGAAACATTGTCCATTCTAATTCAGTAGTACGTTGGAGGATTCCGATAATCTACATTATACATCGCACGTGGCACTCGTTCCTCAGAGACGCACCGCCACTATTCTGGTACCATCCCATCCATTAAAGTGTCGCCGAATTAAGTGCCGCATGTCACAGTATTCGGTAGCGTTCGTTAACTGTGACGTCGATAACGGTTACGTTGGTAATTCAATTAATTTATTTCAGTTAATTGCTTTATAAAATGTACAGGATTCACAGAACATCGTGTAAATTTTAGCCGTTGTTAAACTGATTAATTTATATTGAACATGAACTTCATGTGCGCAGTGATTGCTACAAGGATTTTTGACAGGAAATTCGTAATCCGTTTATTTCCTGTATCTGAAACTAGCTGTCGCCGCGACTTCGTCCCCATAGGTAGAAGGTATAAGTTATGATTTATACCTGCCCTATTTTTTTCACATTTTCCATTATATCTTCGCTCCTATTAGTCGCAGCGTGATGGTATATAGCTTATGACCTTCCTTGATGAATGGTGTATTCAACACAAAAATATTTTTCAATTTGAAAGATCTCAGGTACTTCCTGAGATTAGCGCGTTCAAACAAACAAACAAACAAACTCTTCAGCTTTATATATTAGTATAGATATCAGAAATTGGTATGATTAGAAAACTCAATATCTAGATTTCCACAAAATCTTATTTTAAAAATATGCTGCCTCCTTTTTCATTATCACGGACTTGTATTTTCTATCTATAGAAACTTTCAAACGTTAAACGTCTACATTAATATTATAAAGTGGTAAAGTTACTAAGTTTGAGTTACATTTACTTTATCCAGCGTACTCTATCTATCGAATTTATTACTTTTCGCAAAACCCCGAACCATTAAATATTCCTTTTTTTTATTATTTTCTCAGATTGTACGTTTCCTCACTTTATTCATGTCTAGTGAAGTGTAACGGTAGAATTTTACCGGCTCCTCGCTCCGCAAACATTTCTTGAGGGAGCGAACGTGTGGCAGTTTACTCACCTCACTGTCCACGAGACGAATACCGCTTGATTGGATTTAAAACTTTCCAAGAACTTGTCGCGAATGAAATGTTATAGAAGTGAATCGACTTAAAAAAACAGTTAAGTGAATAAAAATTGCCTCTCTTTCCATCGAGTACCCAAATTATTATTGACGTTCAACTTTTGTCACGAACGCTCCTGAAGTTTCGACGTTCAATTGACGAGACAAAATTATGATT
>NW_020799654.1:0-12468 GCF_003590095.1 Trichoplusia ni | reverse complement strand
GAGATGCGCGGCCGCTGACGTCAGTTCGACTCGCGATCCCGCCGCGTCTGCTCATGATTAAGGACTCCGGTTGGGTCCGAAACTAGTCGGGCTACCCCGATAAATACGCGTGAGTAAACCGTTACATCATTTAATAATGAATCAGTCTCACGATAGTTATTATAAAAAAACTAACTGTCTCATTCATATTCATAGGGATACCAAATATATCTGTCCCGCACCAGCGGCTAGCACAGTAATTTTTACCCCGCACTGGAGGAAAGGTGAGCATCGGATACAATTAACCCGATACCGCACCGAACGTGTTAAATTGTTAAATGACGCGCAACGTTTAGGAAACTCAGCCTGATCTGAAGTAAGATATGCGGATACCAAAAATCCTGTAATCACTCCCCTGGTTTTGTAGATCTCGAGTGTAATGGAGAAATTCGTGTATACGATTCATTTTCACATTTAACCAAAGCTGATAAAGCGTATGCTGCTTTAACATTTTTTTATTTTGAAACAAAAAGAGTGCTTACAAGAAAATTAGCGTAAATTGCTTACATGGGCTAGGTCTGATTGTTTTGATTTGAATAATTTTAACGACAAAATTAACGACTTATTTTTAAAAGGGGATTTTCATAAAGTTTCATCCGATCTCCTACAACTTGTTTGTGGACATACATAGGTCTGATGTTATAGAAGTAAGAAGGGATACAATTTTTAAACATGTTGATAAGATGATAAGATCCAGTTACTAGAATGTCTCTTAACAAAATTCCACCCTCCAATACACACATTTTGAGCCTGAGTCTTTCTCCGCTGCTCTTGAAAATCCTTCTGGCCGTTAAAAACTGAGAATTCTCAGAGGGGGCGAAATAAGAACATTCAATGTCCCACGAAAGGAATTAATACCAAGAAAATTATGGTGCCATCGAATGGCAATCAGACTGACTTTTACAACAATTTTCAAAATATGGCACAACCCTCGAAGGGCGGATACCAACATGCTAAGTATAGCCCGCAAAGTTATTACACTAGCACAACATCTGATATTGTAAGAGGTTCCTTTCAATCGCGAAACTCGAAGTTTCGTGGACCACAAAGAGGAAGTAGAGGACGAGCATCTTCCTCCGCCTCTAGTGGACGAACCAAACGTCATGATCGATGACTCGAGGTCATTCCAAGCCGGAAAATTAATTCACTATTACGAGAACTGGGTGAAAATGGGGGCTCCCGAAATCATATTAAAACTAATAAGAGCAACGGGTTATTAAAACTAATAACCATTTGTTCGAAAACCTCCGCTAGCAACCCCAAAGGCCAATCACAAATTTCATATCCCACATGTTTCTTATTCTAAAGCCCGACGGTTCCCACCAGCCAATCTTCAATCTGAAGGCCCTAAACGATTTTGTGAAAGCAGAACCATTTCGCCTCATAAACATGTATCGGATTCCCGATTTCTTACAGCCAGGCGATTGGTTGTGCAAAGTAGACCTGAGTCAAGCTTATTTTCACCTAAAAATTTCAAAAACGCAAAGACTAATTTACAACAACAAGATACTAGAAATGACTTGTCTTCTATTCGGCCTAAGCACGGCTCCCAGAACCTTCTCCACACTAATTAACTGGATCGCCCAAGTCTTACGTCAATAAAAGAACATTCGAATTATAGCTTATTTGGACGATATTTTAGTGGCCCACCAAGACGCCGCTGTTTTAAAGGAAAATGTTCAAATAGCCTTAAATGTTCTTCAGATACTAGGATGGTGCGTCAATTGGGAGAAATTAGTCATAACCCCACAAAAAACTATAACATTCCTTGGTGTAATGTGGAGAACTTGGGACAATATGGGATCATTACCATGCGAAAAAATATACAAGCTCAGGGAAAAGATAATTCTAATCTTAAGTCAGCCACAAGTGACAATAAAACAAGTACAGAGCTTAGTAGAAGTGTTAAACTTCGCCAGCTTTGTGGTCCCAAGAGGCCGGCTGCATCATCGTCAACTCCTAAGGTTCATGAATTCGATGCTGAGACGACGTCCTCTGGTGGATGCGACTCTCCCTCAACCCGTTCGAGACGAACTAAATTGGTGGCAACACAACTGTCATCTACCAACAAACCTTCACACCTCCCAGCCGACATATTTCCTTACAACCGACGCATCAGACATCTCTTGGGGTGCCGAATTAGACAATATCAGTATCTCGGGGCCGTGGGGTCCAAAAGAGAAAAGATTACATTGCAATCTAAAATAAATGCTAGCTGTAGTGCTCCCTGCGTCACTAATATTACCTATTGGCTCGGTCACACACCAGTATCCGGAGGACGTGCGCGCACGCTCACCGCTCGCACGTAACTGACAACTCTCCCCACTACCCGTGTGTACGAGACAACAACATTTATTGAGTATAGGACACTACATCCCTTCCTTATTATTAATTTTCTTTAATTCGTATTAACTTAACAATGTTCATGTACTCTGTAATTTTGGACGTTATTAAAATCAATTGAATCACTTATCTTTTATCTTGCTATGTCATAATCAACTCTTTTAATTTAATCGCTGTCACTCCCATTCCCATTTTGAATTTGTTTTGTTGCACTTTCCTCTCTAGTTCTATTTTCTTCAAATGAATTACATTCCTTCTCAGATGCTGGCCAGTCTCTTCATTCCTAACTAATACATCTCCAGTCTCCCCTTCAGTTCTCTCTTGTGCCTTCCTTTTCCTATCCCCATATTCTTTTCCTTTTTCTTTTATAATGGCGTCTCTGTCTCTAACTTTCGAATCTTCAATTCTATAATCATTATCCAAAACAGGTGGGATTTTATCCCGGTTTAATCTTCAAAAAAGACAGCTCTGAAGGAGTCTTACCTTTAAGAGTTACTGAGTGTGGTGTCGAGTTGTACATCATAAGATATTCCCAGACGCTCTCATGCAAATCTTTTTTATCAAACTGGCTTATTTTTAACAGCTTCAGTATCTCGATTTTGCCTTTCTACTTCCCCATTCTGCTGAGGCCAGTAGGGTATCGTGTTATATAGTCGCATATTACATTGTTGGCAGAAATCTTTGAATTCCTGACTTAAGAATTGAGCACCATTATCAGCAGTTATAGAGGTTAGATAACCAAGCCGGTATTTGGCAAGGGACCCATTAGGTCTATGGCAATATCTACCCACGGAACTGAAGGCAATTCCCTTCGTTTCATAGGTACAGGATGACTCGGCAATCCCACAAGAGTACATCCTCTACATTGTTTGACCATTTCTTACGCATCTTTGTCGATTCGCAACCATCACACCTTAGTGCGCAGCCGACTTTTCATGGCTACTATCCTCGGGTGCCCCTCGTGTGCAGCATTGAGTAAGTCTTTCCTTAATTCTCTTGGGATAACAATTTTGTCACCTCTAAGCAGAATGTTATCGTAGAAGCAGAGCTCAGATTCAAATACTTTATAACGCTTTATAGACTCATCCCAGTCATTATTGTACATTCCTCGTCTAATGTTTTTGATTTCTTGATCCTTTTTTAAGGGGATGGTACATGGCCATGCTTGCTCGACTATTTGTTGAACAAAATCATCGACGTGTCCCTTTGGAACATCATCGTGTTTACAAAGTCTTGATAAGGGTTCAGCGATATTTGTTTTCCCTGGTCTGTATATTATTTTGTACCTTGTATGCGCACATGGTTTTGACCTCTTCCCAAACAAGAATTCAAGGGGTTTATGGTCTGTGATGAGATTGAACTCCTTTCCGAATAAGAATATATTATAAATACAAATAATTCCCCTTCCCTCTGGACCTCGCTCGCGAGTAGACGCGTTGAACGTGTGTCAGTTTTTACTTTAAAAAAATACTAATTAATAAATTTTAATTAATAATTTGCACAAAAATAAAATAATATTCAGAACGTAAAGTACCAGGAGCGCATAACCGCATAGCGATCGTCGAGTCGACGCGAGAACGAAACGGCAACAACAGAGATAGACGGAGCACCGGTTGCGCACGCGTCATACCACTTCTGCGTCATCCTACGTCACTGCGTACAGCGCGCTTGCTCCCACAATTTATAAGCGATAGCGGACAGCGGATAAATAGAAGACTGTAGTACAAGTGAACTACAAGAAATAAAAATAAAAAAAATCGCACGCGTTTGCAGATTCAGTTCTACTGCTTTTAAGGTATTCACTTTAATTATTTACAATGCCAATTAATCACACACCACCAAAATCTTCGATAAGGAGTGAAATTGAAAAACCCGAGACTACTTCCAGTCCTCGAATATTCCCCCTATCGGGATCTTCCCCAGATATTTCTACCATGGGCCGTGACAGCAATATTACATGTCGCACCAAGCGCAAACGTGAAGACTGTGAATGCTCTTCGCGTCTAGATGAAATCTGTGCGTTACTGTCAGCATCCACAGCACAAACCGACTTTAAGTTCGCAGCTTTACAGAAATCACTATCTGAAATTAATTCCCAATACTCTGATATAAGACAATCATTGGAGCTTTTATCTAATGACTACGACGACATGAAACTAAAGCTTACTGAGATGGAGTCTGAACGTGCAGCTGATCGCCGTTACATCCAGGAGCTGGAAGAAAGAATGGACCGAATGGAGCGCCAATTTTATACCACTAAAATAGAAATAAGGAACGTCCCACAAAAACATGAAGAGAGTAAGGAAGATTTGCGTGATATTGTTTGCGAGACCGCCACGGTTCTTGGTCACAATATAGATAAAAATGAAATTAAAGATGTCTATCGGTTGAAAAATAAAAAAGATAATTCTTCATCCATTACTGTAGATTTTGTAAGTGCCGTAACGAAGGATGCAATAATTAAAAAAGTGCGACATTTCAATAAAGCCAATAAAAATACAACTCACTTGAAAATAGACGGACCAAGTAAACCAATATACTTATCGGAAAAATTAAGCACCAAAGATCAACGAATCTTTTATTTGGCTCGCCGTTTTGCTGACAGCCATGACTATAAATTTTGCTGGACATCCTACGGCAAAGTACTTATGCGTAAAACTGATCCCGCGCAACACATCATAATTAAAAATGAAGCAGATCTGGAAAACCTTCGCAGAAAAGAATGACTAGGTAATCATTGCGGACAACCCATAACTTTACAACGTTATTTTTGTGTCTTCTACTTGATTAGTTTTCTATGTTATTTGTTACTGCATGATTATTTGTATTTACACAATTTACACTTACCTTACCTAAAACATTCACTCTACAAAATATTACACTGTACAACATACACACATATTCACAAATCATTTTATCACACACACTACTCACACCACTCACATTGGGCTTTAAGTGCATATTTGACTACCCCTAACTTTTTTCTGTGATCCTGGTTCGGTGACACTTAATATTTTCATATATAAAAATGATGAACGTTGATCAAATAACCCATGAACTTGATAACATTTCAATCGCAGATTCTGTTAAATGTATACCTGAGGATTGTCAGAATTTAATAGGACTTCACGACAATCATCTCCGTATAATTCACATTAATATAAGGAGTCTAAAGAAGAACTTTGACCAATTCGCTGTTATGCTGTCAGTAACAAAAATTGAATTTGACTTCATAGTCCTAACAGAGTGCTGGTTATAGGTAACGGGTAACCTTCCAATTTTGCAGGGTTATACGTCATACTCTACTGCAAACAACTTGAAACAAAATGACGGAGTAGTTATTTATGCCAAACATTCCATAAATTGCCATACCTATGAACCTACGATCCTCGACGCAAATTGTCTGGTAAGTTGTTTCAATAATGTAGCCATAATTGCACTGTATCGTTCCCCTTCCTACCGCGATACAGATAATTTCTACTCTAGTCTAAAACAAATAGTTACCTCTCTTAAATCAAATAACAATATCGTTTTAGAGGGTGATATCAATATTGATATTAAGCCTGGCACTCTTGACCACAATTCAGAAGATTACCTAAATCTAACAGCTTCACTTGATCTTTGTCCTGCCCACACCCTTCCGACTAGGTTAGGAAACTGTTTAGACCATTTTCTTATAAAAACTCAATGTAACGCTAAGGTCATGGTGTTGGATACGCATATCACGGACCATCTACCTATCGTTTTATCCATTAGTCTAAAAAATAAACCAAATACGCCGCTCGTGCCTACAACATCAGTTAAATATGATTTTGAATCTATTAAAAACGAAATAGACACCACTGATTATAGACCTATATTGGATACATCAGATGCTGACCTCGCTACTGATCTATTAATTAGCAACTTACAATCAGTCATTACCAAACACAGTAAGACTGTACGAACCCCAAACAGGAAAATTGTTATTAAACCTTGGTTAACTGCAGGTTTCCTGCGTTGCCTAAGAAATCGTGATAAAATGCACCGTCAAGTTACTAAATCTCCGGATAACCTTATATTAAAAAAAACATATACTCGATACCGAAATTTTTGTAACTCTTTAATAAAAAAATTAAAAAGAGCATACGAAAAAACAGAATTTCTGAAAGCTAAAAACAATCCCAAGGAAACTTGGAAAGTTATCAAGTCCATCACACACAGTAATATTCTCAAACAACCATGTAATAACCTTTTAAAATCATCCAAAGATACTGTAGACTCTCTAAATAACATAAATCACTTTTTTGTCGACGTAGGTAAGAATCTAGCTTCCAAATTTAGTCCCGGCAACAATTCCCCTCCCTCAGTAAATTCCCCAGTTAACTCGCTCAGCATTCCCCCTGTGGAGGAAACAGAAGTATTGAGCATCATACAGAACTTACGCAGTGATTGTGCTATCGGATGGGATAACATACCTGCAAAAATCTTAAAACTTTGTAGCTCCTCCCTAGTACCTATAATTACACACATCTGTAATTGTGCGATAAACTCAGGAACATTCCCTAAAGCCCTGAAGCGAGCAGTAGTTCACCCAATCTATAAGGCTGGTGCTAAAGATGATGTGTCCAACTATCGACCAATCTCTGTCCTCTGCTCATTGTCTAAAATACTGGAACGAATACTTAACTCCAACCTAACTAAATTCTTGGCAAAAAACAATTTGATTGCTAACAACCAATACGGCTTTCGCTCTGGCATTTCGACAGAGGACGCCGTAAATGATTTTACCAACTCCCTGGTTGATAAGTTGGACAATGGCCTCCGATGCTACGGTATTTTTCTCGACTTAACCAAGGCCTTTGATTCCGTGTCCGTCCCCAGACTTGTGGCTAAATTGGAATGCATGGGAGTACGGGGGTTAGCCTTAAACATCTTTAAATCTTACCTGAGTGACCGATGTCAATGTGTCAGAGTAAACGGCCTCAGTAGTAGCGAGAAATTTTTAGACTACGGAATACCACAGGGAAGTATTTTGGGGCCCACTCTATTCCAAATTTATATAAATGAACTTTGCCTGCTATCTCTTAATCATTGTGACATTTTCACCTACACGGATGATACGGCGCTCCTAATTTATGATAAAGACTGGACCAAAGCTAAGATAAACGCAGAACGCTCACTTCAATGTGTAATGGATTGGTTGGCAATGAATCTCCTCACTTTAAATACCTCCAAGACAAAAGTTCTCCAATTTTTGCCACCTAATGTTCCTAAACCACCGTCGGATTCTAAAACAATTATTGCTCATGTTTGTCAAGGTAACCTTCAATGTGACTGCGTTTCTCTTGCTTTGGTACCTAGTATAAAGAATCTGGGTGTTCACATTGATGACAGATTAGATTGGCGAGTACATACCGAGGCTATATGCACTAGACTTCGAAAATTAATGTATTTAATTAAAGAACTTAGACATTCGGCGGATAGGGAAACTTCCTCACTCGTATATCGATCTCTCTGCGAGTCTATAATTAATTACTGTATTCCGATATGGGGAGGTACCTTTAAAACCATAATGCTCAAAGTGGAACGCGCGCAACGAGCAGTTCTAAAAGTAATGCTCTTCCACAAACGTGACTACTCGACGACCAGGTTGTATAAAGAAGCGCAAGTGCTTTCAGTGAGACAGCTGTACATCTTGCGCACAACTTTACGGCGTCATTTGGAGTTGCCATTTGACGCTCAAGTTACCCGCAGGCGCACTGCGTTCCCCGTATGTAAAATTATCCGATGTCGCTCCGCACTTGCTCGCAGACATTTCCTGGCACAAAGTGCACATATTTACAATAAAATAAATAAGAAACTTAAAATATACCCTATGACTTTCTATAAAGTAAAGCAGAGTCTAAAATCATGGTTACAGTCTCTCACTTATGACGAGACGGAACAAATATTAACTCATATATCATAAGTTACTTCCATGGACGCACTGCCCTACAAACATAACTTCAAGTACATATACCCTATCTTTCACCCACACCTCAACACACTCACTCACCCATACACCCCACATCACATGCTCATACACACCACACACTCACCCCCACACACCCTCACCTACACTCCACCCATCTTTTGATTTATTTTGTATCCCCTTTTTCTTTTGCATTTAGTTGGTAAGATATTTTGCATGTATCTACTACATATAATAATAGTTTTTTAATTCCATAAATAATGTTACTAAGTACCATATTACCGGAGAGGGCACTGGCTCATGTAACACAGGTATATCACCTAGCACAAGAGTCAGGGACTCAATTCTATTGTAAACATATTCTTATGGCAATAAAGGATTATTATTATTATAATAATAAATAATAAATAAATGCGGACAACATCACATACATTGTTCTGAACCCAAAGTAAGTTGCTATAGCACTTGTGTTATGGAATTCAGATACACCGAAGGTACCACAAACACCCAGACCCGAGACTTGACCCGAGACTGTACTTACTTTCCAGTTCAGTTAACGTACGATTCCTTGGTCCTTGTCTATGTCTCTGAATAAGTACGGCTCCTAACCCTACCGGGCTTGCATCAGCAATAACTTCAGTCTCGTCAGCAACATCGTAGTATCCTAATGTTTCCACGGTCGATAGCGCCACTTTTAGTTCTTTTCCCCAATCATCTGCTATACTTTGCTTCTTTCCTGTCTTTTGTCTCAGCAACTTCCTTAATGGTTCTGTTCTTGTCGTTAGGTTAGGCAACCATTTATTAATATTGTTCACAAGCCCTAAAAAGCTTTGCAGCTCTTCATTATTTCTTGGAATAACAATCGCTTGTATCTACATAACCCTTTGGCCGTAATAAACGTGGTGAGATCTCTGGAGTTCGGATGAATTTCCACTTGGTGGAACGCGTTTTTTATATCTAATCTAGAAAACCATTTGGCTTTTCTTACTTTTGTTAATAGGGTGTCCATACCATACAAGGTAGAGGGTAGTTCTCTCTTAATATCGCCTTCTAACAATTCTTTTATTTTGTCTTCAACTTTTCCTTCAATCGGGATCGGTATTCTTCGGTAAGGCTGTGCGTGTTGGCATTCCTTATTGACTGGTATCTTGACCTGAACCTCCAGTAAATCCCTTGAACCATTATTGATAACGTAAACTGTGGCTGGCTCTGTTCTTTTGTTAACCCGTATAGCAGTGTCAAATGTTCCTTTAACATCCAGTGGGACTTTGCTTCCCATCTCGCATTCTATTACTGCATCATCATTTAAGTTGAAGATGTAATAACTCCCTTCACCTTCTTTTGATTTCTCACCCGGTTCTTCCGTTTCTACTATATTCACTTCATTCTTACTTCGCTTTCTTTGGCTTTTACTATTATAAGACTCTGCTTTTTCCATATTCTTCCAGTTGATGCCCTAAAATCTCCAGCGTATTAGCTTCTTTTATAATTTTGTCTAGTGTGACATCATCTCCTAAGGTTAGTATTTTTTTTCCGTAATTCTGCTGAAGAACATTTTCCGACTACTTGCTCTATCAAATGTTCATCTGGCTCGTAAACTCATTTTCCTGCTTGCTGTCTAAGTCTAATTACAATTTTTCCGAATTTCTCTCCTTCCTTATTTTATCTGACGAAACACATGTCTCTCAAATATTTTGTTTTGTTAGGCAGGAAGTAGGCATCAAGTTTCTCAATTGCAGTTTTGTAAACGTCAGTGTTCTCTTCTGGTCCAACAACGTATGCTCCTGGTATATTGTAAATTATTTCTTATATTCTATCCTCCTAAAAGCAATAAGGTTGCTCTCTTTTTTAAATCTCCACTTATCCTGCTGCATCTAAATAAATATTCAGTGACCTTTTCCACCAATCCCAACGTAAGGCTACTACCGCATTGTCACCCTCAAGGTCGAGCTTTTCTGGGGTCGGAAGGATATTCGCCATTTTGTAGAGTAGGTTTGGGGCAACCTAGAACCAATGGACCTTATGGTCAGGCTCACCATTTACTAATACTTCACAATTTAGGCACATACAACTGGTACGGCTCATGATTTTATCTCGGCCCGTACTACCTTCACACACACGCATGATTCACAATTTCATGTTGGCTCATACTGCCATCACACACACGTATGATTCACAATTTCATGTTGGCTCATACTGCCATCACACACACGTATGATTCACAATTTCATGTTGGCTCATACTGCCATCACACACACGTATGATTCACAATTTCATGTTGGCTCATACTGCCATCACATACACGTATGATTCACAATTTCATGTTGGCTCATACTGCCATCACACACACATATGATTCACAATTTCATGTTGGCTCATACTGCCATCACACACACGTATGATTCACAATTTCATGTTGGCTCATAATGCCTTCACATACACGTATGATTCACACGCTTTGTCTCCACATACCGAAACCAGTACTAAACTTTATAATGAAATACCCTATACCCATAAAAAATGTAAACTCATTTAATGTATTCAAAACTCAATTAGCTCAATTTGTAATAACAAACAATAAGTCTCCTCATAAATGAATACGTTAGATGTGTATTAAAGAAACGACGAATTGTAAACATTAATTAAGATAATATTATGTTTTTCTCAAGTAAGTGAACTTGTATTTCTTTATTGAGAATAAAATCTTTAAACTTAAATATCAAATAATGGAGTAACATTCCTTTTAATTAATAACACCTAACTTCTGACAAGATATAGGTAACTTAATGAATAAAGAATGATTTCGGCTATGAAGTTGCGGAATACTTAATGAATTATTATTAACATAAAATATGATATTGAACAAGGTAATTACATTCATAATACTCTTAATTAGTATTAGTATATAACACCAATGAAATAATAACCTCTAATTCGTAATCATAATGTTTACAATTATTTATTATTATTATTATTTTTTTTACCACAAAGATTAAATACTAATATCATTTTCAGGTGCCAAATTATCCGGTCCGGACCATCAACATGCTGACTATAGCCCTAGTATTCCAAGACCCTAGGTTCCGATAACCCGTTAATGACAAAACGTCAGCGCGGAAACCTAAATGTGTGATTTTATTAATTTGACCGTGAGCCGCATTGCATTATCGTATTTTGAAGGGGCAAAGCTACAAAATCACTTATTAATTTCGTGTAAATAGCTACAAACATCCAAAACATAAAATTATTTCCAATTATCAACTTAATGTTATTTTATTTGTGGAAATAGTTGGTATGAATTAATATGTGAACGAGATCTAGGGTCGGGAAGTGTAGGTTATGCTTTTGCATGGTCAATTTATAACAACAAGTATCAATAACACAATCTCATCTTTTCTAACCAATAATTATCGCAACCATACATCATCCTACCTCCCATTTTATTTTATTATTTTAAATGACCAATATCGAACGTGAAATGAAATAATGGAATTATTCCACTTACTTTTGTCCTCGTCGCCACTTGTAGTGCTCCCTGCGTCACTAATATTACCTATTGGCTCGGTCACACACCAGTAGCCGGAGGACGTGCGCGCACGCTCACCACTCGCACGTAACTGACAACTCTCCCCACTACCCGTGTGTACGAGACAACAACATTTATTGAGTATAGGACACTACACTAGCGATCTTACATGTCATCCAGGCACATTGACACAACCTCAGTAACAGCTCTGTCTTAACCCAGATGAATTTACCGACCCATACATGGGTCCGTAAAAAAAAAAAACTACCCTCATTATTTGATTTATTTAAACTGATTTTTAATAAATAAATGCGGACAACATCTCATACATTGTTCTGAACCCAAAGTAAGTTGCTAAAGCACTTGTGTTATGGAATTCGAAGTCAAGAATTCAACGAAGGTACCACAAACACCCAGACCCGAGACAATGTAGAAATAAGAATTTTTACATTGACCCGACCGGGGATCGAACCCGGGACCTCAGAGCTAGCGACACCTTGAAACCGGTGCGTACGCCACTCGACCACGGAGGTCGTCGATAAACCAAATAACACATCTTTTTAAAAGCTTTAGTTCATAACTGTTAATTGTAGTGACAAGTAACGCA
>NW_020799653.1:0-44741 GCF_003590095.1 Trichoplusia ni | reverse complement strand
AGATTCGGTAATCTATGTGTCAAGAAGAATTATGATGAAGATTATTAGGTGGTAATTTAATATGTATTTTTAATCCCACTGTTGGGCAAAAATTTGTTAAAAGTGGGGAAGTTTTGAGTGCTTATTTTTAGTTAAATATTAATTTTAATAAAATTGTAATTAAATAAAGTATTAACATAAACAATACTCGTATTTTATTTGAATGATGAGAATGAGATGAGAGATAGAGTAAGAAATGAGTATTTAAGGGAAGTTTGAAAGTGGCACCGGTTACAGAGAAACTACGTGGCAACCGGCTGTCATGGTATGGGCATGTTATGCTGAGGAATGAGAGTCATGTGGTGAGGGAGGCGTTGAGTATGGATGTAAAATAAAAAATAAATATTCCACAACTTTCACACAACGCCATCTAGTCTCAAACTAAGCAGAGCTCGTATTATGAGTACTAGACAACTGATAAACATACTTTATTATCTTTCTAAATACATACATAATATAAATAAATTACACCCAGACACAGAACAAATGATCGTGCTCATCACACAAACATTTGTCCCGGGTTGGAATCAAACCCACGACCTCCGGTATAGCAGTCAGGGTCACTAACCACTAGACCAACAGGCCAGTCAATGGATGTGGATGGATGTAGGGGAAGAGGACGACCAAGGAATCGATGGATGGATTGTGTGAAGGACGATATGGCTGAAAAGAGTGTTGAGAGATGACGTCAGATAGAAAGGTATGGAAGAAGACATTTTGCACCGACCACAAATAATAATAAGGAATAAGGGCAGGGGAATAATGAATACTCGCATTTAATTTTTTATATCAATCATAGATGGTAGATACGTATCCTATAGCCTTCCTCAATGAAGATATTATCTAACACAGACATATTTATTCCTGAGATGTCATGCAGATCCCTATTTTTTTACGCATATGTATCGGGATCGTCCGACCAGTTTCGGACCCAACCGGAGTCCTTAATCGTGAGTTGACGCGACGGGGACTCGAACTGAGATATTAATACTATCTACTGCAACTTACTTGGCGGCCGCAACTGCTGCGGGTGTTCGACTAAGTTGGTAATGGCGGCTTCGTTCAGGTTCTCGACGATGTCATCAACGCCGGTGTTGCAAGCTTCAACTCGTTGCGCGTGCGTGCGACTGTCGGAGGGGCCGGGCGTGTCGGACGGGGCCGTCGTGTCGGTCGGGGCTGTCGTGTCGGTCGGGGCTACGGGGGCAGGGGGACGTTTGGATTGCCGTTCTTCCGGTGTCATTAGTATGACGCTGTCCCACCTGAAATTATTGAAATAATGTATTTTGCAAGTAGGTATCATCATTTTTAAATGTCTTGTTTTGAGAATGTTTAACTCAACAGTTATTATCTGACTACCCTGCGGTTAGGAATTTAATTCTTGTATCGCGGGTTTTACAAACATACAAATCACATGCACAAGACACCCAGACTCAGAACAATCATTCATGGATCACACAAATGCTTGTCGTACGCGGGGATTGAACCCGCGACACGTCGTTCACAGTGGGTTTGGCGTGGTGACCTCAACCACTAGACCAACAGGCCAGTTGTAACATTAGTGTTAGTATATCTGTAAACCTGACTGCTATGCCGGAGGTCGTGAGTTCGATTCCCACCCAGGACAAATGTTTGTGTGATGAGCATGATCATTTGTTCTATGCCTGGGTGTAATTTATCTATATTACGTATGTATTAAGAAATATATATGTATGTTTATCAGCTGTCTAGTACTCATAATACAAGCTCTGCTTGGTTTGAGACTAGATGGCGTTGTGTGTATATGGTCCTCACCACTCTATATCGGGCACCCTGTCGGAGTCGGGCGTGTCGGCGGCCAGCAGCGCCAGCTTGGTGGCTGACGAGATGCCGGTCTTGCGCGCGATCTGCGATATCTCGTTCTGCAGCTTCTCCAGCTGGGCCTGGAGACAGGAGACAGGAGAGAATAGTCTTGTAAGCACATAACTTTGTAAGCAGCAATAATGGCTGAGGGGTGGAGACCTGGTGATTAAAATACAGGCCCATAAAGCCTAACTTAGATACTAGTCTCACACAATATACTGTTTTTTATTTTTATGAGACGCTGAAATGTACATATGTGTGTGTATCATGGTGAAAAAAAATCGTTTATTATTATTAATATAACAAGTTTGGATGTTTGAGTTTATACAGTACACATCAGAAAAATAAAATTGCATCTAAAAATGCAAAAAATGAAAAAAAAATTAAAATTTCAATAGACTAATGATTCATGATTAAATGATGTAACGGTTTACTCACGCGTATTTATCGGGATCCCGATTAAGATTCAGGTCAGCTCATGATCAAGGACTCCGGTTGGGTCCGAAACTAGTCGGGCGACACCGATACATACGCGTGAGTAAACTATTACATCATTTAATAATGAATCAGTCTCTCGACGGTTATTATATTATAAATATATTAATTATTAGTACTTTTTTTCATATCCCTAAGAGTATTTTTCTTTAATTTTTTTTTAACTTGTGCAACAATGTTTGTTGGGACAGCTAGTCTTACTAAACTTGTGTGTGTGTGTCGTGTGTCTCTCTCTGTCTGTGTGTATAGTGTGTGTGTGAGTGTGTGTGTTTATGTGAGTGCGTGTATGTGTGTTTCTCTCTGTCTGTGTGTATAGTGCGTGTGTGTGTATGAGTGTGTCTCTGTGTCTCTCTTTCTGTCTGGTGCGTCTGTCTGTCTGTCTCTCTCTCTCTCTCTCTCTCTATCTGTTTGTGTACGTCTCTCTCTCTCTCTCTATCTGTTTGTGTACGTCTCTCTCTCTCTCCCTCTCTCAGTGTGTGCCTGTCCCCACTGACCTTCATCCGGAGCCGGTCCCCCATCTGCGTGAACTTCCCTGGCTCGTGGAAGCGCAGCGGCCTCTTGCCCCTGAGGGCGGGCCTGCTGGCGAGGCGCTCGTCCTGCCACGCGGCGGCGGCGGCGCCCGCCTCCACGCTGGCCGCGCCCGACAGCTGCGCGCGGAACTCCTCGCGACGCTTCGCGCGGATGTTGGCCTGGAGGGGGGGGAACTTGGATGAGATGGCCAGAGAACATTTTTGTATAACGACTGCCGAATTTGGAATCTTACGTCATAGGAGGATTTAGAAACATTTAAATCACATGCGTAAAGACACGAAGACTCAGGACAAGCATTCGTGGATCACACAAATGCTTCGTCTACGGGGGGTCGAACCCGAGGCACATCCTCAACTACTCGACTAGCCGTGCAGCCGTATATAAAATCGATATGTCAGATAATTGGACTAAAATTGCATTAATGGAATGGCATCACAATGAAAGTTATGAAATGAAATCATTTATTCTGTATGTTGGACATATCATAACTTTAACATGCCTTTTTTTTTGAAAACGCTGAAGTCGTTGTAAAACTCGTTATTATTATTTAAAATTAAATTAAATTTTTGAAATACACAATTATTTAAAAGAAAAAGGGAGCACAAAAACAACAAAACTCAGAACAGCCATTCATTCTCTCACATCCTTATCCGACGCTAGGACTCTAACTGCCTCTACATCACTTTCAGTGTTTCTATTTATTTATTTATACGTATTATGTACTGTGGAAGACTTCCAGCTTAAAAGATGAAACTTGATAAACAAACGACCATAGTTCACAACAAGCCTAATACAAGTGTTGAAGTGGTTGTGATGGTGATGGTGAGGTGGTCCTACTGACCTTGAGCGTGGGCGCGACGTGTGTGAGCTGCACGCGCTTGCCGCTGGTGTCCACGGTGCGGCCCTCGCGGTCCAGGATCAGGGGCGCCGGGCCCCCGCCCGCGCCCGCCGACAGGGCCCCGCCTGGAACACGACCATAGCTTTAACACTCCAGGATTTTTTATAAAACCAATATTTTTTTTTTAATAAATAATTTAGAAAAAATCCAAGAAAACCTGTCCGCTCAGTTATGAAAGCAAGTAATTATAAAAAATGTCAAAGAATAGACGATGACAATTTTTTTTGCAGTGTCCGTCTTGTAGTTTTTTGTATAATAATGGATACGTATTTTTTAATTTGTCCTGCAAACATAAATTGGTTAAATTACAGTGAATGAAACTTACGGGTGTCGTCACGATTGAGTATAAATTTTACTCTATCGTTACGTCACAAGCTCAAACCCTCTCCTAAACTTTAAAGCAGTTAATCTTTGTCAATTCTAGTTTTTCTGAAAAAGGAAAAAATACGTGTCTCACACTTTTCAATTATCTAACTGAGGGACTAATGAGATTTTTTTTTTTTATACCCACTCATCATCCCTATTCTCCACAATTAATTTTATTAATACTACATACTAATATTATAAATGTGAAAGTATCTCTGTCTATTTGTCTCGCTTTCACGCCAACTGAAGCGATTGTAATGAAATGTTGGAACACAGGTAGTCTAGAGAGCCTGAGAAAGTCCGTTTTTAGGAAAATATTTTTTCATGATTTCTTTATGTTTTAATATGTTATAACATTGGTTCACTGATAGCCTAGATCTTGAAAAAGGACAAAACTGGACAAAGAGCGTTGTTAAAAGGGGTAATGGAGGCGAGTGGTCTTCAAAGGCTTCCATAAAATGTATTTATAACAGTTTTAAAGTTAAAGTTATTTGTAAAGTTTCTGTAAATCATTAAATAATTTAAGTTAGACATATAGTACTCACCAGCTAATTTCCTTTGTATCCTAGCTTGTAGTTCAGCTATCTTCCTCTGCTTCTCCAGCTCCTCCTGGCTCATGGTGTTCCCAACTGTGGGCAAAAACAAGCATAAGTCTCTATAGCAACCAAAATCTACGGACTAACCATTTATGTTGTGAGCTTCAGAACAAGCTATGACTGGCTTAAGATGCTTGTCCTACGCAGGGATCGAACCTGCGACACATCTCACACATTGGCCTTGGCATGGCAACCACAACCACTCAGCTATTATTTTCACCAATCTACATATTGAAAATATAATATGTAGACAACAACAAAACCCCAGATCACTGCAGCTAAAATATAGCTATTAAAACAGACAGCGGAAAGCTTTGCCCACGGTTGCCCAGCAGTGGGATACAGATATATCCCACTTTCCATTCCCCCACTCACCAGGCTTAGAGTATAGCACAGGTTTGATGACACTGGGGGGTGGTATGACGCTGTTCTGCTGGACCTGCAGCTTGAGTTGCTGCGCGGTCGCCGCGGCGGCGCTCACCCCGCTCTTGGAGTCCCCTCCCTTCATGGCCAGGAGGGCTCGCTTGCGTTCTTCTATCTCTTTTTGAGCGTTGGCCATCATTAACTGGAAGGAAAAGTACTTTTTAGGACATTGAGTTTATATGACGAAGTTATTTGGTATATCTGAGTCATCATTATAAAATCAAGAGTGGTCTGGAAGAGAAAGGCGCAGACCTTTGCCCAGTAGTGGGATCTAAAACATATATAAGTTTATATATTGGTCCAATGAAGAGCTCGTGGCTAAGCTATAACCGCATCAGTGAATCGATCACAGGTTAAGCTATGCTTGACGCGGTTGGTCCGTAGATGGGTGACCATCTTTGTCATAACGAGTTCCTCCGTGTTTCGGAAGGCACGTTAAACTGTGGGTCCCGGCTGATATTCCTACATCTTTGACAGTCGTTACAGGTAGTCAGAAGCTTGAAAAAGTCTGACAGCCAGTCTAACCAAGAGGTATCGTGTTGCCCAGGTAAGTGGGTTGAGGAGGTCAGATAGGCTGTCGCTCCTTGTAAAACACTGGTACTTAGCTGAAACCGGTAAGACTGGTAGCCGACCCCAACATAGTTAGGAAAAGGCTAGGCCAATGATGATATTAGTGCAATAACAATTAATTACTCCATTAAATGAAGAAATTAAGATTGCTTAAAGGATTTTGTGTTAATTTTAATTATTAGTTTATATAAATGGTTAAAAAGATATATATTATATACACAACATCTACTTTCTTTCTATCAGTTAACAAATAAAATTTAAACCTATCTAAATGTGTGTCAATCTCAACTGTTTATGTACATATAAATCACAAAATAAAACAAACAACGCTTACAATCTATCACTGATCAATGAACTCTCATTTCTACTCATGTTAACATGACCATACCTTAATCCTATCCGCACTCAAAACAGCCATCTTAGACCCGACCGTCTCTCCGTCCGGCACCACCGTAGCCCCCTCCACTCCATTCTTCTTCTCCTCCCGTTCCTTATCATCTTTCTCATCGTGCCGTGACCGCTTGACCTCCTTATCCCGGTCTCCGGACTCGTGTTTGCGTTTCTGAGACTTTGAGCTGGATATTAACTCTTGGGCTAGCGCTATAGCTTTGTCTGCAAGCTTGCTAGCCTTTTTCGAGTCTATGTGAGCTGATATTTTGTCTATGATTTTTCTTCGTTCATATCTGTAATTATGAAAACATAACAATTAATAATTAGGTTTATCGTAGAAATAATACTAATACATAAAGCTGAAAAGTATGTTGTTTTGGTGAACGCGCCAGTCTCAGGAACAACTGGGTCAAATTGAAAAATTATTTTTGTGTTGAATAGACCAGTCATCGAGGAAGGTTTTAGGCTATATACCATCAGGCTGCGACTAATAGGAGCGAATGATAGAATGGAAAATGTGGAAAAAACAATGCAGGTATAAATCATAACTTATGTCTTCTAACCATGCGGACGAAGTCGCGGGCAACAGCCAGTTATTCTATAAGTGATAAACTATGACTCTCAGTCTAATTGTTAGGACCTTTGAAACTATTTTTGTATTGACTACCCTTCAAAAGAAATATTCATACAATCAATCTATTGTAGTATCAATGTAAGATACCAGTCTATTCAGTATTGAAGAATTAAAAAGTGGTCTAGTCAGGAAATAAATAATTCACAACAAATACAAAAGCACAAGAAAGTGATTATTTTACTTTAAAAGTTGTAAAAAATTGAATATTAAGTAAAAAATGCCTTAATTAGTATCTTGATACGCTTTCTAGCTTACATACTCCATGTACAACAATCGGGAGATCGCAAAACCAAGGTTGTTTACAAACTAACAAAACAACACTAATTAGAACACAGCTTTTATCAAAACAACAACATTTCGTGTAAAAAATACATGGTTTGCAGTAACTTAAGGGTATTTTTAACGCATTGGCGGTTTGTTTTGTTAGTAAATTACGCGTAAACGACGGTACGATGTGTTGAATAGGTCTTACCCGCTTGTCAGACACGATGATACGGTGGATAGCAAGGAACTATCGGTTTTCCCGATAGTCCTGTATATGGCGCGGTCGAGGGACGATCTAAGGTCCTCAACCTCCCTTCTAGATAGTTGCAAAGCCATGATCCCACGGGATAATCACACAAAATATCACTTTTAGGTTAAGTTACTTAAGTCAACTAAAATGAAAGTTTAAACACAGAATTAACGAAAAATAATCATTAGAAGTTGTTTTCACGAATTATATTCGTGTTCTTTTCCATTTTTATTGAAATTTATAGATTTTTTAGGTAATTGCAATTATTAGTTTGCACTGACGTAAACAACGACCATAGATATTGGTGTTGACCAGTTCTGAACTTTTAAATATACCGTCCGGATCGTTTTGTTCTGGGCAGCTGCGCTGGGTTAAAACATTTAATTTTGAAGTGAAATTATTTTACCAAGAGCTCTGAATAATTAAGCAGAAAAAGCAACCTTCAAAGATGTAAGACTATCAAAACTTGCCATTCGTGATCAACATTCTTTCTCTAATTTCTTGGTTTCGAATTACTATCGCACTTTATTTTTCTACGCTGGTCATACGTTTAAGAACGATTGTCTATGAATACGTTTCGTTGTACCAAAACCCTTTAAAAACCGCGTTTTAGAATTATTTTACCTACAAATTTTAAGATTTATTTGGCAATATAAACTGTTAACTAATTTACTAAACATTTAATTTATACCGTAGTTTTGAGACATATTTTGTTTTTTCAATTAAGAAAATTTACCACACGTACTTCTTAATTGCAGCAACAGCGTCAATCGTAACATAATATGTTTACTTGTCAATGTAGTTGATTACAGCGTTGACCAAACAAAACAATATTATAACATTATTTACTGTAGTAAACAATCAGATTATCAGTCAAAGACTCTAAAAGAAGTTCCAAGAAAGTCCTAAAAGTGTTAAAACAGAAATACATCACAACCAAAACATAACCTTATAATGTCGGACGACGATGATGTGATTCTTGTGAAGAAGTCCAAGCAAGTCCATTATGGGTCACTGGAGGAGCAGGAGAAGGCGAGGCTGTCGGCCCTCGCGGCCGCAGCCAAGGAGGGAGCCGAAGACATGGGCGGGAAAGAGCTGGGAGACATACAAATATCCAGCGGTAAGAAAATAGCATTTTGTAGGTTTTTTTTTGTAAGACATAATGATTTTGAGCAGAAATAGAGTGTTAATATGCTATTTAAAGTATTATTTTTAGTTTAAGTTGATTTATGACTCGTATATAAATAAACTAATAGGTTTATGTTGTTTGTCCCTAACATAAATTGAATAACTATGTAGAAAATCTGAATAATAAATAATTACATCAAATTTATTTAACATTGTATGTATTAAGAATCACTGCTGTAATTCCATGGTGTACAATAAAGAATATTCTATTCTAATCTAATCAATTCACTTGATGTAAACAAAAACATACAATCTTTTCTTTCTATAAACATATGTAAATAATTCTGACTATCTTTTCTAGAATATATGGAACTTGAAGAAGAGATGTCCAGAGATAAAAAGGCTTTATTAGAAGAGTTTGAGAGGAGACGGAAAGCTCGGCAGCTAAATGTATCCACAGATGACGATGAGGTATGTTATCATTGCTATAAAATGTGTACATATTACTGAAAAAGATATAAAATGAAAACTTTAAAATGTAAAGCAATTATTTGTTTATTAATCATTTACATATTTGGCATAGCTCAACTAGTTTCAGACCCAACCGGAGTGTTTAATCATGAGTTGGCACAGTTCAGGCAATTTACGACCTCTATAACATCATTAGGGATTAAAATAGAGGCATTCACTTTATCAACTGACTCCAATTAGGAGGACTTTCTCGTTGGTTGATTATTTTATATTTGTAACCTCTGATCTTCATTCTAGATGAACCAATTTACAGTTGATACTTTACATTTAACCTAAAATAGCTACCTTGCTCTCATAAAACTTTCATCGAGTTTGTCACAGTACTTTTCTTATGTTTTCCTATTATTATATCTGTATTATTTCATTCATTATTTCATTGTGTCCCTGCGCTAGGTGCGGCGCAGTCTCCGTCAGCTGGGCGAGCCGGTGTGTCTCTTCGGGGAGGGGCCTGCCGAGCGACGCGTGCGACTCAGAGACCTGCTCAGCTAGTAAGTATTAATTGATAAGTGATTAAATTTCCATCGGTCTAAATTTATCAATGTAATATTACACATCTCTCACACAACGCCATCTACACCCAAACACAGAACGAACAATTGTGCTCTTTATATAAAATTTGTCCTGGTTGAGAATCGAACCCCTAGTTACTACACGGTCTCACACATTAGTGCACTAATACTTTCTTTCCCCAACCTTTTCTTGATCTTAAAAACTGCTTTCTGTCTAGTCTCGGAGAAGACGCTATACACAAGAAGTTAGAAGAAGAAGAGGCTCGTATCGAGAGGGACCGCGGGCGCGAGGGCACCTGGTACCACGAGGGGCCGCCCGAGCTCCGGGAGGCGAGGCTGTGGATAGCGCGCTACTCGCTGCCGAGGGCTAAACTCCGGTAAGGGTATAATAAACTACAGAATTCTTATAAAAGAACAGGTCTAGTGAGAGTCAGATTTGTGAGATTGTAAGGTCATGATTAAGGACTCCGGTTGGGCTCGAAACTAGTCGGGCGATCCCGATAAATACGCGCGAGAGAACTAAATAAAATCAAAATTCATTTTGTTTATACTATCGCTCGATTAAACGCAATTTTTATTAAATTTTTGGACTTGAAAATATATGAGGTTTAATATACATTTTGTTTTATAAAATGTTTTACTAAACAGAGCCTTATTAAAAGGATTCTATTTCAGCCTTTACGAATAGACCCTGAATAACCAGAATCAACCTAATATATTCTTCACCCATCTCCAACATTCTCCAATCTTCTCCATTCTTCCTCAGGTTGAGCAAGGCTCGCGAGGAGCTGAAGCTGGCTGGCAGCGTGCGAGCAGCCGCCAAGCAGGAGTCACAGAGGAAGGCCTCCGCCATGTCTATATACTGCAGTCAGGTAAGAAATATCACCCCGCGGCCGGCACTGTGTGGTAGTATTCATGTAACTCCACGTGCCGGCATCAAACGCGGCTGACGTCACCCGGCGGTTAGGTTTAGTCAGTGAGAATCTGACACTGCCCGTCCTCCCCCCCGGGAGGGCGTGTGGGTGTCCATGAGGGAATCATCTAACGCCTTAAAAAAAAAGGGTAAGAAATATCATCATCATCACCATCATCATCACCATCATCATCAGCCCATATTCGTCCACTGCTGGACATAGGCCTCCCTAATCACACGCCATTGAGATCTTTATTTGGCTGCTCACATCCTGCGCAGATCGTGACTACACCGTGCCTGAGGACGTCCTACATTTTTTTGCCGAAACAAATTATATACTAATAATATACATGCGAAAGTATGTCATTATGTGTGTATGTTTGTAATCACGTCATGTCCAAACCGCTCGACCGACTTAGATCAAAATGTGGAATGGCGGTAGCTGATTGGTCTTGGATTTTAATCCAGGGTGTGACCAACAATGTCCTTCTCTTATTTAAGCCTATGTGATAAAATAGGCATAGCTATTTCACCCCCCCCCCCTCTTTCACCAGAAGGAACGGCGTAAGAACCTCCCCAGCAGCACTCAAAATATAAGGTTTTAGTCATGGTTTCCGGGTCTCAGATTTGTTTCAGAGAATAGTAGTATTTTTGTTCTATGGCAATATTATTTATTTTTCAGATTGGCGACACTCGACCCATCAGCTATTGCAGGTTTAGCAGCGACAGTAAAATGTTGATAACTGCGAGTTGGTGAGTTTAATTGTATTAACAAATATGACTTACATACGTAATTTTTGATTATTTTATTCTTAAATAAAAAAAGACTCCCGCATTAAGGAATTTGATCCTTATATCGCGGGGGGTTTCACAAACATTCAAGTCTCATGCACAAAGACACCCAGACTCAGGACAAGCATTCGTGGATCACACAAACGCTTGTCCTATGCGTCGCGCTCAGTAGGTTTGGCGTGGTGACCTAAACCACTCGGCTATCCGTGCAGTCTAGAGTTATAAACGATGGTATCTCCCAGGTCGGGCCTGTCCAAGGTGTGGTCTGTCCCGGAGTGTCGCGGGCTGCAGGTCCTCAAGGGTCACAAGTGCAACGTGAGCGGCGCCGCCTTCCACCCACAGGCCACCATGCCGGACCACTTTGTCACCAAGGTATGCTAGAACAAGGGAACTAGAAGATTTAGACCTATAGTAAGGCCAACGAGACGAGATAAAAAATGTAAACAAATTTTCAGGGGTTCATAACATTTTTATTTGAATAAACTATTATAATGTTCAAATTTTGACAAAAATGAAGGAATGAACTTGTTCACAACATGTTGACACATGTTGACAACTGCCGTACTGACTGCTTTCTTGTACCACGAAACACATAACGACAGCTGCCATATATGCGCGTACGAGATAAGGACAGGGATAGTAATCCCTCGCTATCGCAATGTAACTCAGTAACTGTCCGCTTGTTTACGTTTTTTATCTCGTCTCGTTGGCCTTACATGTGCCATCGGGATAGAAAGTGTTTTTATATATTTTCACACTCACCTTCGTGTATGTTTGTTTGTTTGTCGTTCCGGTTGGATTTTTGTAACTCAATTTTGAGTCACTTCCCGATAAGCTAGAAGGCTGAAATTTTCAGGGTAGCTTCAAACCAGATGACAATGCAATTTGCAACTATAAAAACTGACAAAACATTTAAAAACGTGGGTATTTAGATTTTTTGAATCTATCAATTATATTTTTTGTATTTAATTCAATAAATATGCAACTTATTAGCGTTATTTTTTATATATTTTTTTAAGTATGGACCTTATGCAGGTATATTTTTGATTCCAAAGAAATACTAAAAAATTGTCTGGACTTTAAAAGAGACTGTGACCCCTGAGTTTGTATCGACATTTCTTCTCAGGGTAGTCAGATAGGAAATGTCCACTCCAGCGTTCTCAGAAAATACATGTAAAAGTGATGATATATCCTATTTGCTAATAAATGATAAATGATTTCATTTCATAAAAGATATGTATTATTATTTAAAAGTAGAAATAATAATTCAACGATGTAATGGTTTACTCACGCGTATGTATCGGGATCGCCCGACTAGTTTCGGACACAATCGGAGTCCTTAATCATGAGTCGAACTAGTCCCTCCGGAACCGTTGCATCATTGAATAATACGTGTTTTCCCGTAGCTAAAAGAACAGGCAGAGCAAGAGACGAAGGAAGATGGCGAGGCAGCCATGGAGACAGTTGAGGGGGGGGACCCTGAGGGGGGCTCGGAGGCCTGCACCATGGCCACCTGCGCTTATGACGGGACTGTGCATCTGTGGAACTTTAATAGGTAATAGGCCAATTATCTTACCTACAAGCATTTAGCTTGCATTTAGCTTTCATAATGATTGCGAGGATTTTGTCACGTTTTTATATTATACACTCACTTTTCTTGTTTGTTTGTCGTTTCGGTTGGATTTTGTGAGTCAATTTTGAGGCACAGGCGCTTCCCGAACTTCAACCCAAATTGGCTTCAAACCAAATGACAATGTAATTCTAAACCATTAATAAGCTGGAACGATTTTGATAAAATTTTAATGGAGTGACATTTAAAAAAGTGAGATTTTAGATTTTTTTAGTCTGTTAATTTTTTTAACTATGACGCAGTGAGATTCGGCTAGTCCATCGTTTTGGATCACATACAAGATTGCATGTCTGTCATATTATAAGTATTGAATTGATGAGAAATTAACGTTTCTTGTGGAAAAGAAGAGAGAAAATAATTTCCATTCACATTAGCGAATCGATCTGTTTTTTTTTTTAAAGAAAAACTACTCCCGCAGTAAGAGTTTTTAATCCTTGTGTCGCGGGTTTCACAAACATTCAAGTCACATACACAAAGACACCCAGACTCAGAACAAGCATTCGTGGATCACACAAACGCTTGTCCTCCGGGGAACCTCCGGCGAACACGCGACATGTTAGGCTCAGTGGGTTTGGCGTGATCACCTCAGCCACTCGGCTATCCGTCCAATTATCTCGATACGAGCTATAGTGATACTACTGCAACTGAAACTCTGTCTGTCCTTTTTACGTCTCTCATAAGGCTGTATCTCACGATGCAGTACTCTCAACATTGATAATTTTGAAAAGTTATCATTTACACAGACGATGTGATAAAAATAGATTAAATTAAATGGGATTGTGATCAGGATGCAAGCAGTTGAAGATAGATCCAGCAGTGGATTAAGTCTATACTAATATATAAAGCTGAAGAGTTTGTTTGTTTGTTTGAACGCGCTAATCTCAGGAACTACCGGTCCAAATTGAAAAATTCTTTTTGTGTTGAATAGACCATTCATCGAGGAAGGCTTTAGGCTATAAACCATCACGCTGCGACTAATAGGAGCGAAGATACAATGGAAAATGTGACAAAAACGGGGAAAAATATTAATCTTCGTGGGTTTTCTTCTAAAATTCCTAACTTATATCTTCTAACCACGCGGACGAAGTCGCGGGCAACAGCTAGTTATACATATAGGCCTGACTGCAAACATGATATGTTTTGCAGGTTTTATTAACTAAAGTACAACGTATATTAACTTTCTTTTCTCTTCTCCCTCCCTCAGCGAATCCCCCCTGGCATCGTTGGAGGGCCACAGCCCCTCCAGGGTCGCCCGCGTGGAGTTCCACCCGTCCGGCAGGTTCCTGGCGACCACCGTCTTCGACCACTCCTGGAGACTGTGGGATCTGGAGACAGGTATGTGAAAAGTCAAGTAACTGTAGCCGAGGACGCGAAATGGATGGGTGATGGATTCCAGTCTAACCGGGAGCAACAAAGTACCAGTGTTTTACAAGGAGCGACTGCCTATCTGATCTCCTCAACCCAGTTACCTGTCAACACGATACCTCTTGGTTAGACTGGTTGTCAGACTTTTCAAGCTTCTGACTACCTGTGACGACTGTCAAAGATACTTATTCTATTTTTATTTTGTATTATTTGTATTAAACTGTAATTGTATATATTTATTTCCATAGCAACGGAAGTTCTTCACCAAGAGGGTCACGCCAAGGCTGTGTACAGCGTAGCCTTCCAAGGAGACGGGTCTCTCGCGGTCACCGGGTCAGTCACTAAGATACTTATTGAATATAATACAATATTTGAGGAAAAAACCTATTTAAATAGACACATTAATTATGTGTTTACGTTAAACTATTATCTGCCTTACGAGATAAATGAGTTAGTTTGACGTAGACCATGTTTAAATATACCAAGATATTTAAGTATGGTGTAGATTTTAGGGTATTTGCCAAAAAAACTGTCTAGCAGACAGAATTAAAAAAAAATAATTGATAAGCATTTTTTTTATTTTATCTCGTAAACAAATCTAATATATAAAATTCCCGTGTCACGATGCTAGTTACCGTACTCCTCCGAAACGGTTCGACCGATTCTTATGAAATTTTGTATACATATTGGGTAGGACTGAGAATAGAACAACATCTATTTTTCATACCCCTAAGTGACAAGGGTTGCCCACACTAAAAAAATATTTTATTTTTTGGACGATTTTTTTTTGTTTTTTATAATGTGGCATTAAAAAATACATACATCTAGAAAAAAGTATATTCGGCAAAACAACGTTTGCTGGGTCAGCTAGTATAAGTGTAAAAAAGTCTCGTTTGACGTCACTTGCTAGTACGTTCTTTACTAGTAAGTGATGTTACAAGCCCCCGCCACCATACATTATCACATTTTTAACCGACTTTAAAGTTCCTAATATTTCAATGATGCGATAAAATATAAAAAATATTTATCAATATTTTTGGAAAACTTGTTCGACGGACTTTGAATTTAGATCAAAGCATTGTTAGACGTGTTTAAAAGTTAAAAGTTTGGTTCATTTTCAACCGACTTCAAACCAGACCTTCGGACTGGATGTTACTATCTTGTAGATTCTTTTTCAAAACTCTTTTATTAGCTTCACTTGTGACGAAGTAATAAAATTTGGAATTTTAATTTTTCTTTGAGTGTGAAATTTGAAGTCCAAGATTTTATTTGAAGTCGATTGCACTCTTTTTTCCTTAAAAAAATATCACGCTTTGCTCTTTGCGTGGGGTATGATAGTCTGGCATCAAACAAACAAGAATCGGTATGTACCATATCTCCTGGACACCTGAACCTATTTTGATGTTGTTCTTTCTCGCCTCCAGCGGTATGGACGCGTTCGGGCGCGTGTGGGACCTGCGCACGGGGCGCTGCGTCATGTTCCTGGAGGGGCACCTGGGGCCCGTGCTGGGCGCCGACTGGGCCCCGCAGGGACACCAGCTCGCCACCGCCGCCGCTGACCATCAGGTACAAGGTGTTTTACAAGGAGCGACTGCCTATCTGACCTCCTTAACCCAGTTACCTCGGCATCACGATACCCCTTGGTTAGACTAGTTGTCAGACATTCTAGCTTCTGACTACCCGTAACGTCTGTCAAAGATGTAGGAATAACAGCCGGGACCCACAATTTAACGTGCCTACCGAAACACGGAGGAACTCGTCATGACAAAGATGGTCACCCATCTACGGACCAACCGCGTCAAGCATAGCTTAACCTGTGATCGAATCACTTATGCGGTTATAGCTTAGCCACAGGCTCTTTATTTTACTATAAATTCTTAAGAAACTGATTATGTTTTAGTTAATTTTATTCTTTTAATAGAAATTGAAGTTTGAAAGTTTAGATTTTTTTAATAAATGATTCCTCCAATACGTAATTTAAACCTTGTGTTATCTATATAAATTGTCCACAGGCTAAGATTTGGGACCTGAGGCGAAGAGCGTCAGTATACACGATACCCGCACACACACACTTGTTAAGCTGTGAGTACTTTAAGTCAAATTACATTAAATAAAGGTGTGTTCTAGAACTTTATTTATCAAAAGAATTTATATTAGTTATTTCCTTTTTTGCCTTTTTGGGTTGAAGAGACTTTTTTCAGACTTCTACTGACCAAAACCCACCCATGTTCCTTCCTGTGCCCTACTGAAGCACCACTTTCACGTGAAGTTGTTATTCACAGGGTGTCTCAAAACTCAACGATAATCTGACACCGGATGAAAGGCCAAGTGATAACAGATCAGGGGAAAAAATAAAAAAAAATACATATCACTCAGTTTAGTGATAAGAGATATTTAAAAAGTTTAAATTCGCATTTTTAAGTCCTATGATCACCAATGTAACAATTTTGCTGTGAATTTTAATTTCGAATCTTCATTAACGATGCTAATAATCGCAACTATAAATTAATGCAATGAAAACAAAATGTCTCTTATCGCTGAACTGAGTGATATGCATTTTTTTTTTATCTTTTCCCTGATCTGTTATCACTTGGCCTTTCATCCCGTCTCAGAATATCGTTGAGTTTTGGGACACCCTGTATAGACATATTATTATATCTGTCCGTCCGTCCGTCTGTCCGGCAGCTGTCCGCTACCAGCAGAGCGCGGGCCACTTCCTGCTGACGAGCTCGTACGACGCGAGCGCCGCGCTGTGGTCGCTGCCCGCCTGCCATCCGCTGCGCACGCTGCAGGGACACGATAACAAGGTACTACGCTATTCCCACTGCTGGGAAAAGTTATCCCACTGATGGGGGAACTTAGTGCATTGCTGGGGGTACTTAGGCTACTGTTGGGGAACTTGTCCCGCTGCTGGGAGAAACTAAGCCGACGGCTGGGAAAACGTATATGAATAATCAAGTATAATGGTTTTGACCAGTCCCAAAAATAAAAATACTATCATTTTGACGTGCTTTGCAATCAAATAATATTAATATATAATATTATAAATAATATTAATCTCCGAATCAATAACTATAAATTTAAAAAAGATGGTAATTGTTGACAAAATTATTTGATTAATCATACATATAATCATCATAATATATCTTAGTAATGGTAAATATGTTTGGGAGGTCAGATAAGTCGCTCTGTGAAACACTGTTACTCAGCTGAATCCGGTTAGACTGGAAGCCGACCCCAACATAGTTGGGAACAGGCTAGGATGATGACTTGCTTCTAAATTACTAACGTGTATTAATATTTGCAGGTGATGTGTGCGGACATATCGTTTGATAACAAGTATATAGCGACCTGCTCCTATGATCGTACCTTCAAACTGTGGGCGCCAGATCTCGCCTAGAAGACTTGAATGTAAATTAAACTATTTTTTACTATTATATTTGTTTTATTTTATACCAGATTTGAAAAAGTGTTACTTTTGCAGTTTCTTGCCGGTTCTTCTCCATAAGAATGACACTTTGGAACCGCGCAATTAGTCAACATTGTAACGTTTTGTAAGTGCCTGAAAAACGGCCTGCTTGAAGTAAATACTTTCGATTTTGATAACTACTTTTGTCTGGAGATAATCTGTACATGTGTTACTAAAATGGTAGAATAATGAAATGCACTAGGAGCCGAATTGTTAAAATCACCACGCCACACCCAATGAGCGCGTTGTCGCGGTTTCAATCCCCGTGTAGGCCTAGCATTTGTGTAGACTAATGCTTGTTCTGAGTCTGGGTGTCAATGTGCATGTGACTGAGTGTTTGTGAAAGTACCCGCGACTATTCCTATATTTCCTCTAGAGTACCCCAGTCTTTTACACAGGAGTCGAGCTCATCCCGGCGATATATCTTGTCCTAATAGGGTATTAGGGCCCCAATTCTGCTATTTTACAATAGCTGATGAATTAATGGCAATTGGATTAAAGTAGTAACTAGCCTAGCCTCATTAGCATTTTGCGAACACAATAATTGGAAAGTGATTGTATTGTCCGTGCATTTCGCATTGCAATCACAGTGTAGCTTCGCCGTACATTGACGTTTTGATGTTTTTGTATAATCAGCATTTGCAAAACATTATTAATTTAGTAGAAATAAAGTTGTCTCGGGAATTGGTTGTCTTCTTGAATTACAACCCGTACACATAGTGTCGGAAAAATGCTTAAGAGATTACCGAAAAGTGTCATTTTAATCCAAATTCCATTCATTCACCTGCCATTGTAAATAGCAGTATTATGGCCTAGGAGTGGTGTATACGTTCATGACATTATTCCTACACTGGGAGAGCAGTAGGTTTTTAAATGACAACAACAAAGAAATGTTAATAATTTTATTTTGTACGAGAGTCGAAGTGGGGTCGCACAAAACTCGTTTTATCACATATATATACATCGGAACATTATCCTAGAAGGAAACATTTATATCACGACCTCATATAGAAACCGCTTCTCACTACTACAAACAACAGTAATCATTAAAAACGTATTGAAATAGTATTAATATAGGTGTGGGAGAGAGACACTATATAATGCTCTCTCGTTTCAACGAATGTGTTAATATTACTGTGATTTTAAGAGCTTCTCAAATGTAGACATCACAGTTTTAACATTTGAAAGTGAATTAATTTTAACTGTTTGATGTTTCTCTGAGCAAAAGGAAATTAAACATTTCTAAATTTCAAGGGAATCAGAGAATTACACATATTATAATAAATCTTTTGTCTTTTACATAACATTAATTATTTGGAAAATAAAACTTGTTGAAGTAATATTTACACACATTTAGAAAGAGCGATTTCTGATATAAAGTCGTATAATCTAAAATACATCAGGATCATATCTAGACATTAAAATTGAGCCGTTTCTTAGTTTAACTCTAGATTTGCACACCCATCACATTCCAAGCCTCGAATCCTGATGTATATCAGATTGTGGGTTGAACCACACCTGGTATCACCACCATAATTTTGTCTATTTCTATCCTTTTCTATCACTTGGAATTGACATAAACTAGAGAGAGATGGCGACTCGCATTTTATTTATAGAAACTATAACAATAGCGATTCCGTTATCAAATTATAAATTTGGTAAAAATACAAAATAATAATAATATTCAACAACGCCATCTAGTTTCAAACTGAGCAAAGCTTGTATTATGAGTACTATACTTTGACATTTCTAAATATGTACATTCATAAAATAAATTACACCCAGACACAGAACAAACGATTGTGCTCATCATACAAACATTTCTTCTGATTGGGAATCGAACTCACGACCTTCAGTATAGCAGTTACGACTAACCACTAAACCAATGGGACATTCAAAACATTATTCAGTTACTTATATTTTTTGTGAATTGCCTACACACTATCTCTCTCGCTCTAGCAAATGACAATTCTAAACGACAAAAAAGGATAGAAATATACAAAAATTTCATTCAGTGTTACCATATACAACTCAACCTTTATTAAGAAGGTATTTAAACTACAATTTCAGCTAATAATAATAACACAACATTATTTTACAACTACTAGTGTGCAATGCGTGTATCTTTATAATAATTTAACCAATTACAAACGAAAGGGAGGAATTCTTCGTTGGCTCTGCGATATTTTATATTAGTGACAGATGAAGTAATGTTTCTATCTATATTTATATACATTACTAAGTTTATTTTTCAGAGTTTCTTGCTTTTAGACTGAAATTGGAGTCCAATTACTAGTTCTGTGCTATCTGTTCGCCTGTCAGGAGTTTGTATCTCATGACTAGGATTGAAGGTTAAATTTTTAACTGTTGCCTCCATAAAACCAAATAAGGCAAATACAAATCGTGGTTAAGCAACTGTTTTTACTGTCATGAATTTGATGGTCGACACTTTTTTTTTCTTAACCTTTTTTGTACAAAACTTTTAAGTGTCGTGTTTGACTTGGCATTTGACCAGTTTTTACCATCATAGCTTGTAAATGACTGAAACGATTTTGACGTTGGATTAATTGACTGCGCCAAAAGAGAGTTATTACAATAATATTGTAGTTTAATATCTAGTCAATGTTTCCAGACTCTAATATATAACGTCGCAAAGCCAAAATATTCCCAAAAACTAAAATCTTACAAATACTCTATCAGGAATCAACCAAAAAAATACTTAATTAAATAACTGTATTTTTAACTGAACAGTTAAATTTCTCCAGTTACCAGATACTCAGACTACACACTTTAAAAATGATAATTTCCATAAAAAAGACATAACTATATTTAATATTTACAGAATTTCTTTTGAAACAATATTTTTAATTGTTCCCATTTCATTTTGAATCTTAATTAAATTATAAACAAGACCGGGAGATCGTTTTGGTGGCTTTTAAAAGTCTATTTTATATTATTTGAGGGACTTTTGAAGTATTAAAGGAAACTTCGTTCATATTAATATGTTTAATGTGAGAAATCCAACTAATATTATGAACGTGAAAGTTTGTAAACAAGGATCGATGTTTGTTACCCTTTCACTCAAAAACCGCTAAATGAATTTGGACGAAATTTGGTAAACAGATAGTTTATAACCAGGATTACACGTAGCTAGTATCCGATTTTATGCTCCGCACAAATTCTGTTGAAAAACATACATTCCTTTAGTGGGAAAAAATGACACTTTTCTCATTCCTTCTAATATTGAATACTTCAAGAGTCCCCCAAAATAATTTTAGTCTATAATACATTTAAAGATTGACCTTTAAAAGTAGAATAGCTACTAAACATTATGAATTCATCTATTATAACACAACAAATACACATTCGTATACGATTATATGAAAATTTCTCAGTTAACTATGATTTCAACGAGTTAAAATTAACTGGACAGTTATATTCTGTTGTTGATAGCTGACAACAAAAATTTAATCCTTATTCCTTAACTAACATATCCGTTAACTATTAAAATAATAATTTAATCTTTTTGTAAATATTTACAAAACGAAATCGTAAATTATATAAAAAGTCAACTATCAACACCAAAATTAGTCGAGTTAATTAAACTCTTTGAAAGTTGTAACTGTGTGTGTAACCAGTTAAAAATCTTATAAGATTAGACTAGACAGCTAAAAGGTTAATTCTTCGTTGTGGGCGTGTTGGCGACCCCCAGGTTCATGAGTCCGGGGTAGCCGCGGAACTGGTTGGCCATGAGGTCCCGGTACAGGGCCAGCTGGCGAGGGTCCAGGCTCCCCGCCAGGCTGCTGTACAGCGCCACGTAGGGGTCGAACGACGCCATGGGGACCGCGCTCGACTTTTGCAAGTCCATTATTTGAGCTAGATTAGGATTCTTCATCGCGTTCTGAAGGTTCGACTGTATCGAGTTGGCGTCTTCTCGTATTTGGTAGCTGGGTATGGTTATAGGCGGTTTCTTCTGCAGACTGCTGTGCGACGGACTCGTGTACTTGGGGTAGGTCTCCTTGGGGGGGGTGGGGGTCTTCGTGGACATGAACTTGCCGTTGCTGGAGCGCTTCTGCGGCGGCCGGTTCTTATTTGGGCTCTGAGCTTTATTGACTAACGTTATTTCTAGATTTGACCCTACGACCGCTTTGCCATCGACTAAGGTGTAGTTTTTGGATAGGTTTTGAGGGGTTAGCTTCGGTGAGGGCGAGGTCGGGACCCTGACTATCTCGACGGCGGGCTTCTGCGGCGGCGGGCTGGTGGACTTGCAGGTGAGGTCGAGGATGTCCTGAGGGGTGGGCTGGGCGGCCGGCGCAGTGCGGAGGGGCTTCACAGGGGCCCCGTGTAGCACGTGCGGAGGGGGCATGAAGGGGTCTTTGGGGTTCCCGTAGACGGTCTTCTCTGGGCCCATGTTGCCGAAGATCGAGGAGGCCTGTATGACCTTGGGGGGTTGGATCCCGTTGCTGTAGTTGGGGGGCACGATGTTGTACATCTGGAACAGCTGCGCCTGCGTCATGATCTGATGCTGGACGGCGGGGTTCAGCATGAGAGGGGGGGCGAGGACCTGCGGGTGCGGCTGCCAGGGGGGCAGGGCCGTCACCTCCAGCCCTCGCTCCTTTAGGATGTCCAGCTTCTTCTTCTTGACTGCCTGAGGGCTCTCCGGGTACTCGTCGAGATCGATTATTTCAGGGGTTTTTGGTTTGTACGGGACCTAAAAGAAGATAATTAATTTAAATTAGGCTTTATACTATTACTAAGCCATGGATAAGTTAAATCCCGTGACTGGTGGCTTTCATACTTATTTCAAAATAAGTCAACAATTAGTTTTTTACTTTCTTCTTTATGTAAAAATATTTTTCGTACATGCTCTTCACAATTGCAAGTAACTTTAAGATTGGAATGAAATGAAATCATTTATTAGCAACTAGGATATATCATCACTTTTACATGTTTTTTTGAGAACGCTGGAGTCGGCGGACACCTACATAATAATTAAGTACAGTATACGTGTATACCTCTACGATGTCGTCGTCCTGCGGCTGCGGCGGCGGCGGGTGGTGGATGCCGAAGTTCGTGAGCGGAGGGGACGTGGTCGACACGCTGCCCGGGGCTGCGGGTACGGGTACAATTAGGTACATGACGAAAGACTAATAGATCGGATAAAATAACGTCTCAAGCAGTAAGAAACAAAACTCTTGTATAGCGATAGGTTTAAAAAACATTCAAGTCGCATGCACAAAGACACCCAGATTCAGTAAAAACGTTTGTGTATCAAACAAATGTTTGCCTTACGCGTGGATCGAACCCGCGACACATTGCACGCAGTAGGCTATCGGTACAGTCAGACTGAAAAAGAAAAATAATTGCTATGTAGCGGCATAGCAATTTGTTTTCTTTTGAGTCGGTTCGACTGCATTCAATCTGTCTACAGCCAAAGACAGCTGTCCATATATTATTATATATTAGTATTTAGTAGATAAGTATACTCACGCGTGTTGGAGGGCGGCTGGCTCCGCTGCGGCTTGACCCGCACCGCGCGGAGCGAGCTGCGACCCGCCGGACGGGAGCTCTTCTGCGGGGAGAGGAAGGGGAGAATACTGTTAAAACCACTACAGTCAACATGGTACATATATAATAGACTTAAAAATATCAAAACACTAAGTTTTTAATTGACACTCCATTTAAATTTTATCAAAATCGTTCCAGCCTAGTAAAGCTATTGCCTTGTCATCGGGTTTGAAGCTACTCTGAAAATTTCATTTTATCGGGAAATGCCTCAAAATTCAATCACAAAAATCCTACTGGGATGCCAAACAAACATACAAACAAGAAAGTGAGCGAATAAAGATATTTTGTACAACATTCGAGTGTAGTGGAGTAATATGAACTTTCGGTCAATGTCCTTAGTGACTTATTTGCAATGAAATATTAAAACACAATAGAAAAAAAATGGTCACAAAAATAAAACTTATATTTCAGACAAGACTTAAACCTTTCGATCCCAGATTCGAGTATAGACTGAACCAACAGTACAAATATATCCATTGTCTTCTATCTTGTACATTATAAATTTGAACTCTTGGTCAGTGACCTTGTTAGCCTAGATGTTAAAGAGACTGCTGAATTTAATCGATGTGTTTGAGACCTACCTTTAGTACATAATAGGGTAGATAGGACTAAGATTTGCAGTCTAATGTTCTTATATAGTTTAGAATATGGTCGTAATGTCGTAATATATATATTTATACTTACAAGGTCGGTAGGCGCGTGTCCGTTTGGCGGAGCGCGAGGTGACGGAGATTCAGCTGAAAGAGATATACAAGTTCATTATAATGTACTATGAATAATAATAAATTTGATTTTAAGTCAAATCGTCCATGATTTTTAAATAAAATGTCGATTATTTTTAGTTTCGGTATAGTTTTGCTTCTTTTGGAGAAAACTTGTAGTTTTTATGATAAATATAGTGAGACTGATTCATACATACGCGTGAGTAAACCGTTACATCATTTGATAATAAAAACTTTTAGTTTTTTATTCAGTTAACTTATTTTTTCAGGGTCTCAGGCTCTAGACAATCTGTTTATCAAATTTCATTTCAATCGGTTTAGTAGTTTTGGCGTGAAAGCGAAATAGACAGAGATACTTTCACATTTATAACAGTAAGGGAGTAAGGATAAACACTGACCTATATGAATCTTCTGCGTATCCAGATACTGTACATCCTTCTCCTCCTTCTCATACAGCTTGACCATGGCGGGCTCCACCAGCTGGTCCACCGGCTTCACCGAGATCTTGGAGACCCTCTCCTCCTGCAGCGACTCCAGGAACTCCCGGTTCAGCTCCTCAGCGTTCTTCACCACCAACTCGTCTTTGGACGTAATCTCACCGGTTTCTGAGTCGACATTTTTCTCTATTTTACCCAACTTTTCGAATTTCCCGTATTTGATTTCCGTTTTGTCTAAGTTTTCCAGGTTTTCTGGTTTAGGTGACGGCGTTCTCAGTATCTTGACGTCGTCGTCTCTGAGGGGGGAGTCGGTCACGTCTATGGTGGCTATGGTGTGCGGCTCGCAGTCCGTCTTGCCGTTCATTTTGTATGACAAGCCGTTTCTGCGCTCGTGGTTCTCGAAGGGTAGGAGGAATCTGTGGAGTGGTTTTTAAATTTATTATATTATATTTAGGTTAGATAAAACATCTGTTTTGGAGATAAGAGTTAAGCGTGTCTGGACAGCAAGCTGTGAGTGCAGGACAACACCCACCTCTCGTAGTGTCGGCGCGCGCGCGCGGGCTGCGCGGGGGCGAGCGCGCGCCACAGCTGGCGCCGCGACGCGCTCTCGTAGCCGCCGCGCGACACCACCCAGCTGTACAGCGCGCGGAGCGAGTCTGGGGACAACACTCATAGCTCACTAAGGACAACTAAACAATACGGAATACAAGGTGCGAGGATCAAACCCGCACGCCTTGCACAGATGTGTGTACAAATTAATTCAAGCTAACAAATTCATTATTTTATGTCAATACACAAAGCCCACACTATAAAACGTTTAACAAATGAGATGGAGAAATTTGAACCCTCGATCATTGACCTTACGAACTTAGAAACACAACTGGTTAGCGTTAAGCTGACAGTCGCAGACAGTCCTGTGCAAGGTATCAATTACCAAGAAATCACTTTTTCACATAAGAATAAAAGGAGACAGCAATTTTTTTTTTATACATAGTACGTTAATCTCTCTAAAACTCGAGATCGGCTGAACCGATTGGACTAAGTTCTGTCTTGAAATATTCTTGGAAGTCCAGGGATGGTTTAAACGGCAGTGAAATATGGAAAAGTTGCAAAAATATAAAATTATCTGCATTGTAACCATCGACTGTAAGGCGGTAAGCATCTCTTCATCACATGGTAAATAACCTTAACGAATAACTCATCTAAAGGAACTTCCACTCACAGTGTTTAAGAGTGTGTCCAGTCTTGAGGCTCTCGCCGCGGCTCTTGTAGAAGGCCTTGAGCTGGTGCAGGAAGGCGCGGTCCTCGGCGGAGTCCTCGGCGCGGCGCCCCTCCTCCTCCTCGTCCTCGCTGGCCGCTGCCGCGCCGTTGCGGAGCGACAGCCGGCGGCGCGACTGCAGGCAGACATACTTATAAAAAATAAAATATACGTCATGGTGTGAGAATCGTTTGGTGGGGAACGTGTTGAGTATGGATGTGGATGGATATAGGGGAAGAGGACGACCAAGGAAACGATGGATGGATTGTGTGAAGGACGATATGGCTGCAAAGAGTGTTGAGAGATGACGTCAGATAGAAAGGTATGGAAGAGGAAGACATGGTGCTCCGACCATAAATAATAATTGGGATAAGGGCAGGGGAATGAAAATGTTGATGATGATGATAGCTAAAGTTCTGAGATAGATCTCGATGGCTTGCAAAAGGGGAGGCCAATATCTAGCAGTGGACGAATATGGGCTATATATGATGACTGAAATTCTTAGTAGGATAATTAAGATGAGCCCATAACTTGATACAATTGAGTCGTTCACCGGATGGTTAATCACCTATGCCATAAAGAGGACTTCCGTGTTTCGGGAGGTACGTTAATCCCGGTTCACCTTTGGCAGTCGTTACGAGTAGTCAGAAGCTAGAAAGACTGATGCCAAACTGACCTAGTTTTATCATATCATGTATCATGCCATATACAGTTGCCCAGGTAACTGTGTCACACACTAGTGCTTAGCTGCATCTGGTTAGACTGGAAGCCGACCCCAACATATTTGAGAAATGCTTTGGCGGTAGATGATATACTTTCTCTTAAAAGTGCAACTGACCGGCTGCGCCTGTTCCCCGGCATCGTCGCTGTTGTCCCCGGAGTGCTCGAGCTCGTGCTCGTGCTCGTGCTCGGGCTCGTGCTCGGGCTCGTGCGCGCGCCGGCGCCGCCCCCGCGGCCGCCCCTTCAGCCGCGGCGCCAGGTGGTTGCACACGAACTCGTGACCTTCCAGCTCAGGGTACTCGAACGTGTCCTGGGGAATTACAGGACTTGGTCACAGATCTGACTGATAAATACTGTAATTTGTTATCTCAAGGTAATGTCGATTTGGATATACAATCGCTTTTATGAAAGACAAATTTGTGCATTATATTCCAAATATCCCCTGTGATAAATACAGGTGTTGGTACAGGTTGTAGCCCAATTACCATATTTTTACAAATAAAGATATCTTTCTTTGTTTATAAACGTAGTTAGGACTGGTCCACTGATATTTCCCTGAGGTACTCCTTTAACAAACTCAATAATTACAACTTTTGATGAATATTGAATACATACAATGACATTAAAACGTGCACGTATGAAGCATTTTATCCTTAAAGGTGCTGCATTTGTCGTGAAAAAGAATATAGCTCTGCTGTATCTTGATGTTAGCTATGTCGAAAGCTGATTATAGTTCTTTATCAATACATCTTTTTAGCCAAGTTCACATCCCAATACTCGCGGAACTAAAGAATGTATGAAATTTCTCGAGATTGTGATATGTGTGTGATGTATGATATTTCGTCCCTCAACATACCTTACAATACAGTATCCTGGTGTTGTTGGTGGGCGCGGCGTAGCCCCCGAGCGCGGCCACCAGCGAGTCCCGCAGCCAGTCGGCCTGCAGCCCGTCCAGCCGCGCCAGTAGCGCGCGGTACCGGCAGTAGCGCGGGTACGAGAACACTACCACGCCGGGAGCGTCCGCGTCCACCTCTGTGGAGGGAGGATATTGTGTTGAGTGATAGTTGTGTGACAGCAGGTTTTTGATTTGAGCTCTAGATATACCATGGTTAAGAGAGAGAGAAATTTGAAGGAAATAAAGGGATTTCTATTATTTACGCCTAAAACTGGATTGCGCTAATCGCCCAGTGGTGTAGATCACCATGCCAAAGCCAATGTGCGCGACGTAAGTGAAGTACGTGAAGGTTTGATACCCGTGCTGGGTAAGCATTTGTGTGATGGATGTCCTGAGTCTAGGTGTATATGTGTTTGTATATGTGTCTAGAAAGTTTTTGAAACCCCCGCGAGGACAGGATTATTTCAATTCGTTAATGGGAGTCGTTTTCCATCCTACCAATTAGTCTAATTAAGGATCAATAGAGACCTACTCCTCCTGCTACGCACTCACCGATGGTATTCTTCTCGCTGGCCACATCGCTGAAGTCAAGCTTGGTGTGGTGCAGCGGCGCGGTCCGGGCGGGGTCCGCGGGGGGGGCGCAGGCGCCGCGCCACACCGCGCGCAGCCCCCAGCGCCACTCCGTGCCCGCGCAGATCCAGCTCAGCAGGTCGTCCGCGCGGAGGACCACCTTGTCGTTGATGGCTAGGACTTCGTCCTGGAATAGGAGACAGACCATTAGATAAAATTTAATACAAAAATAAAATCAATACTAAGAGAAGTTCAAGGGGTTTCCGCCAGGTCCCCTCGCCGCGTCTGTCTACTTATTTACTAATAATCTACTTCTACAGTGTACTGCTTATGGTTTAGAATCTACACCATAAGCAGTGAGGAATCAAGGAGGAGTAATATTAGGTCTAGATTAAATTCTGCGCAAACAATGAAAACTTTACGAATCTAATATATTTTTCCCAAGCCTTCTGCACCCTCGGCTGGAAAAGCCTCCCGAAACCCTTCCAGAAGCCGATATACAATGAGCCAACTTGGATCCTTCTTACGGAAAAAAGAGCCCATGACCAGCAACCAAAACGGCCTATCCTTGAACAACTTCGAATGTTCAAAAGCAGAAAATTCCGCAGCTAATAAAACTGCCTCGATAGGTATACAATGTAGCATATTCCACTTGTATATGACCTGCCTACCTCAAAATAATGAAACTGCAAACGCGAATTATTTCTTTGCTAACGCTACGGAGTGCTTGCTGACGGTACAGCTTTAATATCTGCACTTAACAATCAAATGTAGGGTCAGAACAAAAGTTGTTATTCAAATACGATTTGTTTAATTGAATGACAATGGATTCTGCGAGACTGGGATGGATTTGTAAAAGGTCTTTGCCCAGCAATGGGACTCCGAAGCAAAAAAAAATAATATGTAGAACAAATAATAAATAAATAAGAATTTAACTATTTTTGGCAGATAAAGAAAAATGCTCGCAAATAAATTCTCGAAAATAAAAAAATAAAAATAGCAATACAGAAACCTTATGCCGTGGCGTTTTCAAGAAACGTCATGGAAAGGACTTGACCCATTTACGTTTAAATAATTGTAAGTTTGAAAACAGATCGAAACTAATTTTCACCTTTCAATTTATATGAGCAAACTACATTTTTCATTCAACTTAAACAAACAGTTTTCTAATATTCAAAATAAATGTAATGTGGAGTTTCTTGCCGGTTCTTCTCCATAAGAATGACACTTTGGAACCGTGCAACTAGAGCCATCAACTAGAGCCATCATTATAACATTTTGTAAGTGCCTGGAAAACGGCCTAATTGAAATAATAACCTTTGATTTTATAATTCTGCTGACGTTACTAGCTTACATTGCTGACGGTACTGTACAGTATGTGTACATAATTAAGGGCGGCACAAATAAATCGGTGCGGGCCAGCCCGCCAGGATACTGGGTTGGGGTGAGGGGGGGCAGGGGCGGATTAGAGATAGACATTGTTGAAGAATACTAGTTGGATTCTGTGAGTTTGGTCGTTTTCTTGGTCGAAATTATTCTATTGTAATCGTATTTGGAGTTTTTATGTTATGATTTAATTTTGTATAAGAAATTAAACAAGGTCGTTTTGTGTACAATTCGAAATGCTTTGTGATTGAATACTGTTGCTCCGACATTTGTCATGTACTATTTTCTTAAAGTCAGTTTTGTGTTTCTCAGCTAAATTAATGTTATATGATGTTCTTTATTAGAACGTCTTAAACCAGAAATGGATCATATGCCATGTATATAGAAATGAAAATAATATAAATAATGCCCTATGATAAAGAACCACGTATTTCTGCAACACCTTTTATTTTCGTATTAAATTATTTGATTAGCAAAATACTATTAATTTAACAATAAATCATACATTTAAGACAACTAACTTCATAGATATATCCAAAAAATAAATCTTATGCGTCACAAAAATAATTTATTTTAATCCTTGACCCAAAATCCGACCCTGTCCATTCTAAATGTGGGTGGTGGGGGGTTTGAACTAAAATTGCTTTCAAATAAGTAACCAACCCCCGGAGGTAACTCGAGAGGGTTGTAACCGACAGGACAAAAAGGAGGATATGAGTTTTGTCATGTTGTAATAATATTGAATTTTTATTTGACGTTTTTGTGTATAAGCCGTCTTTTAACCGACTAAAAGTAATAGAATTGTTATCCTAAGATATGAATTCCCGTTACGACAAATATTATTACAAAGCTATCATAAGTACTTATGTAAACTTTATGAATGGGAAAATAAGTTTATTGTAACGCAAAAAATAATACTACACTTACTAACTTTTTCATTTGTCTCCAAATCAACATTAAACAGGTTTTAGACGCAGAAAACTTTGCTCAACAGTGGGAACTATGACAGGCAACGAAAAAAGGCTTTGCTCAATAGTCGATTCTAAAAAAGGGTTATAAAACACACACAAATATTACTAAAAATCTAAACAAGTACACTTTTCTCAAAGAACACCAAAACGTTTTATTATTTGCACCATTTATCCCCAATGTTCACAACACTCGCGTCACCAACCCCCGCTGTGTCCGCGGGCCGCTCCATAAGAATACTTTACAATAATTTGCTGGTATTAACGCCCTCTCCAACGGATTCGCTAGCTTCAAGCCGCATTATAGTTTTCTATGTTTTTAGGTCAAAAGTTTTGGGATTATGTGGGTTTTGTCATATTATAGTTTTAGTAGAATGTTTTTTTATTATTTTTGGGAGGAAACCTGATGACTTAGGCTAGGCCGTGACTATGTCTGACAGTCACAAGGAACCCGATGCTGCTATTTTACAATGGCCGATGAATGAATGGCAATTGGATTAAATTATGCCTATTTTCGAAAGCAGTTTGCGAATATAATAATTGGAAGTTAATTGTATTGACTTACAATGTCTCGTCCTGTACTGAATTTCCACTTATTGACGTTATTGTAGAAAAAATCTTAAGAGAATACGAAAATTATCATTTTAAGCCAAATTTCAATCATTCATCGGCCATTGTAAATAGCAGAATTGGGGCCCGGGCTGTATGTCATGAAAAACGATAGATAGACCATTTTTTTTTAATAAAACGTTGGAATCCTCGTGGACAGCCGCCCCCTTGGGGGAGGAAGCGGCTTGTGTCAGACACTTACTGACTAAAGCTAAATAGCGTGTACGTTATCCGCGTTTTGGTGTCGATGCATTGCAAAGCGTTGCAATTCTATCATAATATATCTAATCTGTTGTACTTCTTACTCAGTAATCTGTAAGGGTGCTATTAAGTTAAGACTTTTACTGACAACACTAGTTCTAACCTGAGATAAACTAACAACAATATAATTATATATTGAGCCACACACCATGACTGCCAATATTGACGACTTCTCCTTTCGCGGGTCTGCTGGCAGAAAAATCTTAAGAAATAAGCAGTTCCCTTGTACATCATTTGTGTATGTGTTATATTATTTTGAAGACCTATTGTGTGTGTACATACATTATTAAATAAATACAACAAAAAACGAACTAACAGAAAACTCTGTAAGTATGAAATAGTAGTTTTTAAGTACGGAGACAGGAAAAAGGCGAATGAAACAGGGAGAAACAACTTGTATAGAAATGTCTAGAAAAAATACATGATACTCATGAAATATTTCATGTTTAATTCACAAAGGAATCTGAAATGTTATTAACATGAAGTGACCTTGAATTTCTATTGTATATTTAAGTGATATATCTTCTATGTATATTTTAACACATGTTTTAAGGTGTCTGCACACTGGATCTATGTTTTTCAAAGTTTTTTTTCTTTTCAAAATATGTATTATATTTCCATTTATTGATTTATTGATTTCAGTACAAAAAATGATATACAGAGCAAATTACATTTCAAAAGAGATATTTTTCAGTAGTCCCGCGATAGAATTATTTGATATTAAAGAGCAAAAATAAAAATGTTATAAGTAACCGATTTTTAAAGCAGAAATGATTCTTTGAAAATAGTAACATACATTTTGTAATGTAGCTTAATTAAAAACCAATCAAACTCTACTGTTCACTAAAGCAATCAGGAAAAACTATTTTTCTTTAATTTTAAAACAAAAACAAATGACATTATTTATCTACAGAACCAAAATAACGTTAGCATAAAGCATGCGGAACCCAAAAACTAGCGAGAACAACATGCGGTGTACATTTACAATTAAATTTAACATAATAACGTATGTGTGAGTGTGTGGAAACAGCACACAGGGACACCGATGTGTGCGTGGGAAGATACAGGTTGATGTTTTTTTAACGAAGTTTATTATTTATTTAACTGTTTGTTTTATTTTATTCGTAAATTATTTGAAACTATGAGATTAGTAGAGCTTTAGAGAGTAGTAGAGAATGAATTAATTGACAGAGTATTACTAAGTGTCGAAAATCTAATAAATTTAATAGGAATAATAGAGAATATGAAAGCGGCAATATTAAATTAAACTAGTACAGTTTAATTTAGATACTACCAAATTAATAATAATAAAACTTCAGCAAAAATGTTATTTAAACTAAATATGCTTTCATATCTGGCTTTATATAATATGGTTGGCGCTCTTTGGGGGAGGCCTACGTTCAGCAGTGGACGGCTATAGGCTGAGATGATGATGATGATTATGTTGCTTTCATATTCAAATATGATGCCAAAATTTCAACGAGTACAGTATGAACACAAAGAAAAAATCTCTTTGTACATCAATAAACAAAATCACAGACGAAACCGCACGCGAAACCAAGTTGAATATCAAAAAGAATACTTCAAATAATTATAACTATAATTAAACATATTTAGCGTTAAAATCCTCAATATAAATACATAATACACATATGTATGTATGTATGTATGTAACATACATATGTGTATAATTTGTGGATTACGTGTGTATGTTGGAAACAAGGTGAACTTATACAGGGTGGTCTCGTTTTGCCGTTTGATTTAAATTTAAATTTGGGCGTGGTTCTGTTTTAGGATATTTTAGTGATTCTTAAATAATGTTGTAAATTTAAACAAGTCTGTTTGTTTGTTAAACTTCTACCAACCTAATAAAAACTTAAAATTATAGGAAGCTTTATTATCCACGAATCAAGAGTTTATTCGATTCATTTATAGTCAACATACTTAGTTAAACGAGATAAAAAAATCCGAGCATAATTAAAATTAAAACAATATTATTAACAATTCGTGCAAGCGATTCACACCCACAACCAAAAAATAAGTCCTAGTAACAATTTTTCTGTAAAATTCATCTTACAAAACACCCAAAAAAATTACAAAGCCACAAAAACACCAAAAAACGCTCCCCACAAAAACATCCCGCTGTATCGCATGTGACACACGCACGCACACAGACACACGGAATTGATAGCGCTCGGATCTATTCGGTGCAACGCCCCGGGGTAGGGCAAGGACACACCGCCTGCTAATATTTATATATTTTTGAAGATTTTTAAGACGCTTTTTTCGTTTTTTTTTTTATTTCGTGATATAGTTTTTAGTAGATTTTGTTACATAATGATGATTTTTTTCTTTTACTATTTTTTGCGAATTCTGTTTCTCACTTAAACTACTATACTCACTGCAGGTGTTTTTTTTATACTTATTATATTATGGAACTTTAATTTACCGTCATCAAATCTTTACTGATTTAAAATGTATTTTTACCAACTTAAAGTCAGGGCTTTGCAATAATCGATTTCTTTTTAATATGAAACAAAAAAAAACAAGATACTATTTTTCCAGCGAAAATACGTTGTATTTTAAAGAAAGTTTTCGATACACACAGACAAAAACTCAAAACTATCGATATTAAATCAAACCAGTATCAATAACAGGCACATTCAAATAAAAATTGAAAGTTTAATTCATATTCTAGACTGGTTTTTGACCCCGACATTTATTTAAACAAAGTGACCTCAAAAACTTGATTTTTATTGAAAATCCGTTATTTTTTTTGGTAAAACTCATGTTTGGTGTATGAGAATAGTATTAGTGAGATAATTATATTATAATTTATGTGTTTAACACTTTTTTTGAGCATTGGCGTTTCCTGTTCGTATTTGCGGATCGAGTTTGGTTGACAAAAATTAAATTGTGACAGGTAGAAGGTATCCGATTAGTAATCTTCAGTTTTTTTGTGGAAATGCGACGGAAAAACAGTATTTTATTTAATTTTAGTGTATTGCGATGTTTTTTCTCAGGGTGCCATGAAGAAATTTTTAATATAGCTAGTTTAAAAAATTTAATTTCACTTCTTTTTAGGGTTAATTAATTTTGCAAAGAATGATAGAGCTATTTACTTACAATTTTAGAGAGGATACCTATATCTTTCCTTTGTTTATTGACCAACTTTCAAAAAACTTCACTGCATGATAAATACAATATGACATATAGAGCGATTGTTTAGAAAACAGTGGAGCACATTATTAAATGATGTATCGGTTTACTCACGCTTTAATCATGAGCAGACGCGGCGGGATCGTCTGCTCATGATTAAGGACTCCGGTTGGGTCCGAAACTAGTCGGGCACCCCCGATAGATACGCGTGAGTAAACCGTTACATCATTTAATAATGAATCAGTCTCACGATAGTTATTATAAAAAAAAGTGGAGAACATTATTTTACTGTTTTTTAATACCTAGATTTAGTTAACATTCCCAAAAGTATATTTCAAACATCGCATGTACCACGCTAATAAATGTTTCTTACTTTCAAATCTATCAGAATCCACCACGGACGGACGGACACACCAATTATAATAACTGTTATGCAAAACGCGGACAGTGCGTAAAAACGACAGTTTATTGAAATACGGAAATATTCTGACATGATTTGTGAAGTGTAGTTTATATATTATTATGTGTGAAAATGTTTCAAAGTTTAAACTATACAAAACAATAATAATAATAATTTATCTCAAAGGCTACAAAACCACTTAAATTATGATAAAAAAATAACCTCAATACTATTTTCAGGGTTCCGGACCAAAAGAGAAAATAACGGAACTCGACAACTCTCTGCTGTTTGTTATCTATCCGTCTGTTAAGCTACATCTCAAAAACCGTGATAGCTAGTCTTTTGACTTATCCACAGATGATGTATCAGAAATATTAGCCGCTATTATTTAGCGGCTAATAGGTATTATATATGCAAATAGGTTTTTAAAATAAACTTGAAAATTAAGCAGGTACGTTTATAAATGGGGTGGAGTAAAAAATTAACTATTTTTATGGGACCCTCAGTTTCGCGAATCAGAATCGCACTTAACCGTTTTTTTTTCAAAATTCTTCAAAACTTACCAACAAAAATAATTGTTCTGCTAATATTTCTAATTTGCCTTTGTTCTCAAAAGATTTGTCTTACAATTTTTATACTTATATTTGAAAAAACAATAGTCCTTATAATAGTTACTATTAATATTAGTACCAGTGGTACAGTGTGCGCGCAGCCTAATCGACATAAATTCTCAATAACATGAAATGGTGGTGCGGGGCGCGGGCGGGGGCGCAGGGACGGACTCGAAATGTACTGATATTATTATTATTATTATTTTATTTTGTTATCAATCAGAATCACCATGTTTGGTCTTTTAATATTACATGTACAATATTCAGTTAGATATTTTTAGGTCAATTAAAAGTCAATATAATAATTAATAAGTCAAATTAAAATAAGATTTTTTTTAAATACTATCGTTGTTCAATAATGTAAAAAAAAAAACACATCTTAAATTGTTGTTTTAGCATATTACAAATTAATAAAAATAAATTGTCACCAAATTTTTATCAAGTTTGGCGCAGTCATTTACATGTTCTTTTTCTTTGTTAAAACAATATTATTAACAACTTGATCTTTATTTCTTTATCTATACCCAAGACCGAAGTACATACATGATATAACAGACAAATCAACCGCTCTTCATGAAATTATATACAAAATACACATATATGATAATTTCTGAGATTACAACTCTATGAGTCACCTTGAAAGAAACCGGTTGATATATGACCTCGTTTATTTTTCGTTTAATGTAAAGACTATTTCATATCACATATTTTTTGTGTGAGAAAAAATAATTTATCAATTTTATGGTCAATGTATTGTTTTAAGAGACAACTTTAAGTTATTTCTTTATTGTTAGGTTATAAAAAAAACCTTTATTAATTATATTAATACACATTTGGAGAAAAAATATTTCTTGTTGATGTTATTTTACTCAAAAACTATTGCAACAATCCTGAATTTTTTACATCTAATTGATGTAAAAATATATTTACATGAAATTAAACTTAAAACTTAACTTTTGTCATGTTTGATAAGGTTTTCGACGCTACACTTTTAGACCGAAAAATTCAAAATGAACAGGTTCAATAGCGTAAAAAGCTAAACTACAATTTTTCTAAAACACTCGAAGCTTACAGTATGTAGACTGTGAGCTTCGAGTTTCCATTTTACGGTTTAGATACAGAAACCTCAAAACTAGTAAGATACTAAAACAGTCTTCTTGTTTCTAGAATACTGTTTTACGATTCCGTAAACAAAAAATCCTAGCAATAGTAATTGCACTATCATCACAGTTATCCATTAACCGATAAGTGACGTCACAACTGTGTATTCTATTTATCAACATTATGCAAGACCTACGCATGGTGACTAGGTCTTATTTAATAATAGAAAATAAGGTTCCAAGTGATATATGCTGAATTAAAAAGATTGGAAGTAAAGATTAGTCTCTAATACATGTATTGGTAATTTTTATGTAAGCAGTCAATCAATTTACAGAAAACTCTCCAAACTTGACCTTTCAAAAGGTGCTGGGCCAGACAATATACCGCCCATATTTTGGTCACGTTGTGCTCGTCGATTATCTGCTCCACTAGCTCATATTTTTAATACCTCCATTCAAACAGGCATATTTCCATCCAAATGGAAACATGCTAGAATTGTACCAATTTTTAAAAATGGCAAACGTGAACTCATTTCAAATTATCGTCCTATTTCAATTCTTTCAACTTTGTCAAAGGTTTTCGAATCAATCATTTATCCGATATTTTATAATCATGTTAAGAACTGTCTATCTCAAAATCAACACGGATTCATCAAAAATAAATCTACTAATACAAATCTAGTCAGCTACATAGACAATTTAACAGCAGCTGTTGATCGTGGTTCACAGGTTGATGCGATCTACACCGACTTTTCTAAAGCTTTCGATAAGGTTAGCCATAGCATACTCTTAAAAAAACTCCAGTCACTAGGCATCACTAATGTTATCTTAGATTGGTGTAAGTCGTATCTGACTGATAGGCATTCATCTGTTGTAATCGACAACGAAGAATCAGATACTTTTGTAGCTTCGTCTGGAGTGCCCCAGGGTTCTAATTTAGGTCCTCTATTCTTTAATATATTTATTAATGACCTACCAAATATCTTCAGGTACTCAACAGCCTATCTTTTTGCCGATGACTTAAAACTAATTCGCGTAATTAACAACGAATCAGATTCCCTTCTTCTACAAAGTGACTTAAATCAGCTATCTCATTGGTGTACGCTAAATGGAATGTTTCTTAACTGTAATAAATGTTATCATATAAAGTTCACTAGGAAACGCAATATTATACGGACCTGTTATAGCATTAAAGATGCTGCACTCGAGGAGCTCTCTTCTATTAGAGATCTGGGTGTGCATGTTGATGGTCAACTTCGCTTTATCGAACATTACGATGGTATTATAAGGGCGTCCTATCGGGCTCTTGGATTTGTTCTTCGCTCATCAAAAGAGTTCAAGAGCCCTTCTACGACTATACTTTTGTACAATTCTCTTGTACGTAGTCGATTAGAATACTGCAGTGCAGTCTGGAATCCAGTGTACCACGTTCATATAAGCAGAATTGAAGGCTTACAGAAGAGATTATTAAGACATTTAGCATACCGGTATAAAGTCAATTATTTAATGTTTTCATATAAGGAGAGGCTTGAATATTTTAATATGATATCCCTTGAATCTCGACGTACAATTGCTGATTTAACATTTCTCTACAAACTACTCAACAATAAAATTGATTGTTCGGAATTACTCAATAAGGTTCGCATCAATGTGCCCCACAGGCTACCTCGCCATCCCTGTTCTCTTTTCAACATTCCTCGATGTCATACAAATCTCGGTAAACACTCTCCTATCCCAAGAATGTGTATCAAATATAACAGCATTTCCGGTACATCCAAAGATTTGGACGTCTTTAGCAATTCTTTGAATGCTTTCAGAGACATTATCTTTGAGCAATTAACATTGTGATTATTATAATTATTTTTAACTTGTTATTCTAATTTTAATTTTACTTTATTTAATTAATTATTTTTGTAAACTCTAACATAAGTTTATTTCAATTCTAATTGAAATTCTAATTGTGTTCGACTATGTCTTTCGCATGATGTGATTTCCTATAAATAAGAAAGCATAGAGTATTGTTTAATATGCTACACATGTAAGTATGCTTGTATTATGTTATTCTTGTTGGAAATCCAAATAAATAAATAAATAAATAAATAAATTAATGTTTATAAGTCTTTTTATTAATGATATTATTAGGTTGATTTTTGATAAGTAATTTTATCTTCTGTCTTTTGGGTGTCATCATTTTTTTTTAGCTTATCTTATTATCACTGCTTAGTCTTTAGCATTGAGTTGCTAGGCTATCGTTTTACCTATATTTTTTCTTGTTGTATGCCTAATTTAATATTGTTATTGTATGTTACGGGAGGCACGTATATCCTTTGCTCGTCAGTCTCACACACAATTACTTTTCACTTAAACCCTCATATTACGACAGGAAATATTCAAGTTATTAATTTGCAGAAAAAAAAACAACAAAAAATCGGCAATTCAATAGTCGTACGCGCAGCTGCCAAAAATTTTAGGGTCGATATATTTTTTTCTACTATCACTTGAATGATTAAGGGTGGTATTCTTTCTCTGTACTTCGCGGAGCAAGAAAAGCCGTTGTTCACGACTGTCATACGTTTTTTGAAAGTCGTTAAGTCATTACAGTTGTGACGCAGTCTTACTGTGTTACAGTAACATGTGTTGTGTTGTCAGATAGACAGTCGCTTATATCTCTATCCTGGATCTGGCACCAGTTAAATCTGGTGAGACTGGAAACCAGATATACTGGTTGAGAAGAGGCTTTGTAGTAGACTTCTGGGGAAGCAGATATGAACTTTATTCAGCGATGGGGTGGATGCCGACTGAATCACCAATAATCATATATTTTTAACTATTGTAACTACATCTATAATTTTACATGCCATAGTTGACTCATTTAGTTTTTTGTTTTGTTACAATCTAAACTACAAAACATATCTTATCTCCAATTTAGTAAAGCAAAAAAGTATCTCTGTACTGTTTTTTTTTACATATTGAAGCAAAGGTGACTCTGATAATATTTCTTGATTTATAGATACGAAGAATGCATTTTAGAATTCAACAAAATTACTATCTTTCTCTTTTTTTCTTTGATGATTATATTCTAGTGGTCTAGTATAGTATGAACGATGGACTGCCGAGTCAAAGGCCCTAAGATTCAAAATCAAGGCACAGATCTTTTTAAATTTTCAAATTCATGTTTTCGATTACCAGATGCCAAAAAGGGCGAAATAAAACTTAGTGAGAAAACTTCAATACCAGATTGTACATCGATCATACACAACACAGATCTTATAGTCCAATAAAATCGCTGAATCAACTTAATTTTAAAATAGCAAATTGGTTAATCTCACACAAAAAAGAAAAGTACAAGAACTATTCTGTTTAACTTAGTAAGTACTCACGATCCTAGAGGATTGTATCTATAACTAGCTATAACTATATTAAAACTTACAGTCCACTTGTTGTCAAGCTAGTTAGTTGAAATTAAACGTTCGCGAGAGAGACACGTCTATTTTTTCTAAATACCCCTTTAAACCAAAACACATCCTTATTGCTCTTAACTCTTATTACTAACTTTAGCCACAAATAACACAAATAAAATTACATTCCCTTAAAAAAATGAAACAAAAAATCGAAATCTAAAAACATAGAAACCTTTTTTTTCCTCGTTAAATTTGTTTTGCAATTTTAAAATCGGCGCTCCCCAGTCCGTCCCCGCAGAAAGCAGTGAAAGATGAGAGCCGGGTCGAGCACTGCGACCGAACAGACTTGATACTTGATTACGTAATATTTATAAGAATGATGTACTAATATGGATTGTGTTTAGACAATATTTTGTTGCTTAAACACTCGGTAAATAATACGCTTTAGGGTAATCGAGTAAGAAAAATAAAATAAGTTGAGTGAATGTGTGCCGGTAATTTAATTTATAATTATTTATTTTATTATACTGGATTTTGGATGGAGTATAAAAATCCTTAGAACAATTGCATCGTGTGATATTAAAGTTATTGAATTAATTCGCAAAAATTGGTTTCATTTTAAATAAATTAATGAATGTGTATACTCATCACCTACTTAGTTGAATACTGAGGTGATATGTTCACTGATTACTTATTCTTTTCTCACTTTTCTGCGTGTTAGCAAAATATAACATTGTTGTGATTTTGATTAAGTCTCCGCAGAGGGATTCAACGTTATTATATGATTAATTAGATTCTTGTATGAATCTAGGACTAAGGGAATGTAACTAGATATAAGTAAACTAAATCATGCACTAATAAGTATATCTTAAATAACTAGGGATGAACTAGTGTAAATGTATGCGCTTTAACCACTTGTAAATTAAATATGGTCCAGGTGAAAAATGAGCGATTCCACGTCAATAAAGTACTCCTAATAGTCATAATTATTTAAAGCCGAGAGCAAAAAGAAAACTATTTTAAACAAGTCATGACACGTGTGCTTTTCGATACTAAATTCTTAACTAAATCTGTTGATAGAGGTGTCACGATATCATAAACATTATTATTATTTAAGAAAAACTGAAACAAATCAATAGTCATCATCACAAACATTTTTTTTATCATTTACTAGATGTCTACCTCTCCTCCTCATTCTCGTTTTCTTGGCCCAAAACCACCATGTCAATTGCGTTTGCTAGCCACCTGTGCTTGGAATAACTGATACGAAGATTTTGGCCAGCAGACAAGGCATAAATTCTACTATTTACAACGGCCGATGAATGAATGAAATTAGGCTTAAAATGAGAATTTTCGTTAAGCATTTTTCTACACAATAATTGTAAATTCAGTATGGCACGGCACACTCAAGATCAATACAATTAAATTCCAATTACTATATTGGCAAAATGCTTAAAAGAATAGGAATAATTTCAAATTTAATTCAATTGCCATTCATTCATCCGCCATTGTAAAATAGCAGGATCGGGGCCCAGGTTGCAATCACGTGACGTGACAGGCCACAGCTTGTTTTGGAAACGCAAATTTTCAGAAATCACTCTTACTAAACAAAATTTAAAATTTTCGAATTGATTTGTCATGATGATGTTTTCGTTTATGTGAATGATGGAGAGAGAAATGTATTTTTCATGCTTATCTTATAATTAAGGATATAAATTGATCGATAAACGAATAAAATACAATTAATAATTACAAGGCCGAATTTTTTGAAAAAAAAAAATGTGAAAAAATGTTACTCCAGTGCTGAACTGGGGCTGGTTGTGACAGAACAGGCTGAACTGGGCCTGCTTGACAGTTAAAACGGTCACCACACTTTGATCTAAGCCAAATGGCATAGAAGCCAGAAGTAGTAAGGTTCTGCGGAAGAATTTGGACTCCCCCGTCACCACGTGCGCACGAGCGAGGAAACACCGGTTTGGTTTTAGCCGGTAAAAGTCATGCGGAGGAAGTAAATGAGGATTTCTCACCGTAAAAAAGGTACACCAGTTACGGGAAAAGCCAAGCCCTATAGCCACACCAAGCCCTTTAGCCACAAACGGCCACCCGAAAACGTTTCAGATCACGGGATATTTGTTACTTGTTGTTGGACTCCCCTTTTCCGCACTTAGGGTAAAAAATTGTTCATTGTGCGTAGGGCTTCATAGGGATATTTTTTTGTTTCAATAACTGGAACGAAGTCAAAACTTTTTGTCGAGTTGAAGTCGATTTTATTACAGCAGGACTACATACGACTACATGAGCAAGAAATATTTTCCATCAGTTGTAATAACAAAATTTCAGTACTACATCTACCTTAGTATATGTTGCTACACACTCCACAAAACCTTCACAATCACAAATCACAGAAACCCTTATCACCAGCGAAATTTCTGCACTTTTTATTTTTTATACAAAAACATCATTATAATTGTACAGCAACGTCACACAACTGAACAACAGATAATAATAACTGTAGACTTCAAAAATATTACAATAAGGTCACAAAAAATAATCTACGTTAAAATGAATTGACTGATTAAAACAATATCTAGAGATTGTAGAAATAGTATATAAATCATGATCAACGGATAGATAAGGAAACATGTAGTCCTAAATAATAATTATTTTTAAGACAATTACAATCTGATAAAAAGGGAGAAGTGATAACGGGCACACGTTTGGCTTGGTTTTAATTGGAACACGTCAGATATGACTAGTTTGTATGGTCATTCATTTCTGCTTCAACAAACCAACAAAAGTCGCCGATATAGCCCGTAGCATTAGCAAGCTGAAGTGGCAATGGACTGGCCACATAGCGCGAAGATCGGACAGTCGATGGGGCAGAAAAGTTCTGGAGTGGAGACCACGTACCACCAAGCGCAGCGTGGGACGGCCACCTGCCAAATGGACCGATGACCTGGTGAAAACCGCTGGCTGTAGCAAGCCTTAGTCCTTTTGGACTCCTTTTTTATAAAAAATATGCCTATTTCGGGGCTTTATTAACGGCAAGGGCATAAAACCCCTCAAAAACATCAGGCTACGCTTCAAAAATGGGCAGTAAGATACACTTTTTTATATATATATATATATAATACCATTTACCATTTATATATAATTAGCTTCAATATATTTAATTAGCACAATGCTAGGTAGATATTTTAAAACCTTATCCTACATTTCCAACAAAAATAAAATACAAGGATCAAGACTTGTCGAGTGTCCTACAAACGCTCACGAAGTTTCTAATGAAAAGCGAATCGCAAAAGGTAATAAGTATAAACAGATTTATTTTATACTTTCAGTAAAGGACCATAAGGTGGAAATTCCAAGAGTTATTTGTTTAACTTATTAATAAAACCTAGCTCACAGAATTTGGAGATTAGTAAACCATTTTTTTTTGTGTTATTTTTTTGTAGTTCGTATAGATTTTTGTGAGAGGAAAACATTTATAGTTGAAGATTGGATTAGGATTGCTTTGTGATTCAATATTTAAGTGCACGAGTGAATTTAGACTATACATTTTAGGGTTAAAATGGAGAGAAGTTTTTGTTGCTTATTGTGTAGGTGGTAGATGGAACTGCGTTGTGAATTGCAATGCTTTGTCAAGCACAGGCCAAAATCGGGACAGGTTATACGGCGGTTTTGGTTTAGTCAGTAAGACTCTGACACTACCTGCTAACTACCCCGAAAGAGGTGAGTGCCCATGAGTATTCAACAAGAAAAAAAATGTCGGTATGATTGTTTAGCTGGTAATTTAAATAAACAAGAAATGTTTATTATAAAGTATTTGCCACGCGGTCAGGTTGTCTCTCGCCAGGCTGTATTTCATAAAACGTTCTAGCTGGCTAGTTCAAATGTTCACAGATCACAGAAAAAAAAACCAAATTAAGCTACCTTTGGTACGGTCATAAATATGATGTATGCTAAATTTTCTTTTCTTTAACGTTTTTTATACTGAGTCCTCAGTCACATGACCCCGACTCACACTTAACCAGCTTTTAAGACAATTCAAAAAGAAAACACCCAAATAACGCAATCAGTTAATACCTATCCATCTTAATTTCTCAGAAAGCGTAGAGCTAACTGGTAAGAGATAAGGTTAAAGATGATCCGGTTAAGACAATGAACGGGTTTGCGACAAAGGTTACACACAAACACTGTCACATTCCCCGCTGTATCGATTGAGCACTAATAATAGAACAGCCATGGTATGTGGCGCAAGCGATCAGAGGTAGCGGGTTGGGAAAATTTACTTATAATATTACTAGCTTTTAGCCCGCGGCTTCGCCCGCGTCGATGTCGGTTATATCGCGTTTCCAAGAGAACAGTCCGGGAGAAAAACTACCTTACGTTCTTTCTCAATGTCAACTCTATCTCTGTACCAAATTTCATTAAAATCAGTTCAGTGGTTTAGAAGTGAAAGCGTAACAGACAGACAGAGTTACTTTCGCATTTATAATATTAGTAGGGATTTATCTTTTTACTTTAAAGGACTTAAACTTTACTGTATTAACGGATTTAATATTTATATCGCGGGGTGTTTAATCGAAATATGTATAAACCACGAGCACAAGCATACCTAGAATCAGAAACAAATTATAAAGCTGAAGAGTTTGTTTGAACGCGATAAGCTCAGGAACTACTGGTCCGATTTGAAAAAAAACTTTCAGTGCTAGATAGTTCATTTATTTAGAAAATTCAACAGCATATATTATGTATGTTGTATGACAATGCAATATTGACATAGAGCTGATCTGATGCTAGAGCTGAAAACACCATTTTCATTTGAATTGGCTTGTCTTGTACTTTCATCCCAAAGCAATCTAGTCTTTTTTTTATTATGACATTAAAATTAAACTTCATGACAAAACCTATTGCTTGAAATCTCCTTTTTAAAACAGAACTTTAAATATCGACACTTAGCAATCAATAATATTTAAATAAGTCCCCGCTATGGCAATGGTATCGCCACGGTTGCTCAATCATGCACTCGTGGAATGATATA
>NW_020799652.1:0-30563 GCF_003590095.1 Trichoplusia ni | reverse complement strand
GCTGGTTAAAGACTTACCTTTTAAGTAAATAATGAGAAACCGTTTTGTAGGTGCAAGAAATCATTGTTTGCAAATATGTTAAATGTAGTTATAGGCTACTGAAACTAAATATAGAGTATTTACTTGTAAAATGCATTTTTGAAAAAAGCATTAGAGATCATAGATCTCTTGGGGAAAAATAAACACACAACATGTAGAGTCATTAATTAAACGAAACTTTTCATAACTAGTCAAGTCTGAAATAAATTAAATTTAAATTTAAATAGTGTTTTCAGCCGCAAGGAACAAATTCTACACCCACATAAATATATTCTTTAAATAGAACCCACTGATACTTGAACTACTCACGAAACTAAATTCATTTCAAACAAAGTTAAAATAATATCTATAAATCCTTTCAAACAAAATAATTACTAGTCCACTTTAAATTAAACTTAAAATTTAATTTAGTTTATAGGTAATTTATTTCAGTGATTCTCACGTGGTTTCCAATGTTACGAATTTAGATGATTATTTTTATATATTATGTACCCCTAAGTATTATAACGACAACTTATCATAAGAGAAGTCTAAAATAAGATTCCACTAAATCATAAACTAAGTTTCGCCGCGTCATTGTAAAACAAATTAGGTACAGTCAGCATCAGAAGTAGATTAACGCAATACGATTTCAAAAGCACCTACCAAATATTTGGTGTTAAGTATGTCTCAACTGTACTAGGTATCAAGACTATTTTGTTATTTTAAATATCATAACAGGATCTCATATTTAACTAGCTGTTCCGACTGGGCCCGTGCGCTGCAAATCGAAAATAATCCCCAGGGAACATGAAACCGAGATAAAAATAATCCTATCTTGCTTAAAAACTATCTGTGTACCAAATTTCGTCTAAATTTATTCAGTGTTTTTTGGGTGAAGGAGGTCTAACATCCAGACATCCATACATACAAACTTTCACGTTTATAATATTACCAGCGGTCGTCCGCGGCTCCGTCCATCGCTGAAAAGTACAATGCTGTTTTTATGTTGATAAAAACAAACCCTAAGTTAAGTGTTAAGTGTATACAAAAACATGTGTACAAAGTTTCATGATGATCGGTAAAATATATATCGCGAGAAACCGTAAGAAACAAACTTACATTTACATTTATAATATACTTGGGATATTTTATATACATAATATAATTGGGATTGTATGAAGTTATTTTGAAAATCTAATTGTGTCAGCCAACTCCTATTGCAGACCGTACGAGCACTACGTACCTATGTCATACATAATCACTGACCTATTTTGGGGAGCAACCCTCGAATCATAAATAACAAGGTATCACGTTGTTCGAAATCACGACGTGAATGAGCAAAATTTATTGCAGTTACAGAAAAATAAGTGTGTCATTATTGCTAGGAAGATATACAGTAATGGTATGAGACTACATATTTGTATATTACAACTGTTTTTGCGTACTTGTATAGTGGGTAGTGATCGTTATTGGCCAAATTAAAATATAAACGTATATGGTATATGATGACATATTCTGTGAGTAAATAAAGTTTTTTTATACAGTAACTCTATGAATAAACTGTATCATAATTATTAAGAGTTGGTTTTAATTAATAATTCGTTATTCTAGTGGTGCGCTTAACATGCAATTTTGCAATTATGAAAAAAAATACATTTAAATCGATCTATTAGATTCTCTTACAATGATAATTCTATTGCTTTTATGTTGATGTGAAAAAAAATATCTTAATCATAAATCGCAACAAACGCTCTCAATATTATTTCAGGCAATAACAATACCTGTTTGAACATACATAAAGCTAGTTCCAAAAACTTGACTTAAGTTTCAAAGAATCGTTTCGATCCCCGGCTTTGTAAATGGAAGCTACTGTCTACTTGTGTCTATACTACGAAAGCTTTAACACTCATTGTAGAAGTGAGATGGCGCTCTACAGTGAATGTTGCTTGTTTCGCTTTCACAACGGAATAAATCTTGGTTTTAGAACGTCTAGGTCAGCTTTGTAAGTCTAGACACCCATCTGTATATTTTTATTATCTATGTACATTATTCAGAATTCTGCGTACCTACATGTTTAAAAGAAGGGATTGGAAATATTGACGATGAACGCCAACGGAGATTATCGTTACACAATCGAAAAGCTGCGAACATTTTCATAGCGCTCAACTTCTTTTATGTTAACCTAAAGTGTTTTTCTATTTATTTTTTTTGTTTCATACCGGAAATAAATATTTGAACATTGATTTTTATAGTTAATACGATGTTTCTTTTTTTAAAATGAGCTGATACTTTACAACGTTGATAGCCTAGAAGTATGACAGCTGGATTGCCACGTCAAAGGTCGTAAGTTCTTAATCCACCAATGTCAACGTAAATATCATGTCTTTGTAAAGTAAGGTAACCGGACACACCTGAGAATTTTCAAGGGTGTTACTAACGTGTGCTTCAGCCATACGATAAAGAAGGCTTATATGCGACTAACAAGATATAAATAGCTGATTCAAATCTTCTTTATCAATAAAATGATAAAGTAACATTTTCCAAGTTTATTTCTACTTGAAACTGTCAGGTTTCATAGAGAAACCGTAAGACAAATGGTCTACGGGATTATCCTTAACGACTGTCTTTAATACAGGTGGCTCCCGGTGGATTCATAAGTTAATATTGTACTTCATCAGTTAGCACTATTTGCCTGTGGGGTATAAAGTAACTCGGGTAGTATAAGTAGATTTAAATATATTTCAGTTTGTGCATATAATATTTCGATGTAGCTACCGATGGAAACTGAAATTGATGTCAAGAAAATAGCAATAATAAAACACTCCCAAATAACAAAAGCAAAAAAAGCGTCATATAAGGCATAATCTGATTTTCTAATCTAAATATTACAACTGAAATGAGGTTAGCATTCTAACGATTCTCTAAAGATCAAAATTGCTTCCAAATCCCATACCATAACACAAACATTAACTTAACTCTGAAAAAGCAATTTTTTTGGAGTAGTTAATTATATGCCTGCAAAAATGACAAAAACTAAAAAAAAGTTAGTTACAATTAATATAAGTGTATACCAACACGAGAGATATGCGATTACCCTCAGCAAACTAGGTCTAGCATCAAACAGCGTATAAATACCTTAGTGACACTCGCATGGGAGTCGAAAGCCTCGTTGATTTTCAAACGGGCTGTAAGCTAGTTATCTCTACGTGTAACGTTAACGTCATCAAAAATGGAACCGTAAAAATCACAGAATTTTACCCGAAAACGAAAAGTATTTTTTATTATTACATATTCTCGTTTTATTCTAGTGGTGTTTTGGTAATAAGGATTGACGAACATGGCGTTCTCACGGATTATTTGGCTCGTAGCACTAGCTGTGACGGTCGACGCTACGCTTTACGACGATGACTACGACACCTACACAAAAGCTTACGACTACAAAAATGCAGGTAATAACAATGATTTACTGTACTCCGAACCGTAACTTTATTGAGACCAATTTGATTCCCACGTTATGTCTCTCAATCGGACCGAATGGCGTCCCTTAAATTGAGTTTGTAACGAAGCCTTTAAGGCAATATTCGCCAAACTCTAACTAGATTTTCACAACTGCCCAGAGAATAGATTTGTACAATGCTATATTATGTCTTGGTTTATAGTCCTTTGTGTAGACAACTTGTGTTAGACATAATATACGACACTTAATCCTAATTTAGAAGCAAAACTCTTAATTCGAGGAGTAAAGTACATGTGAATAATACATGTTGCCGAGTTGTCTTGTTAGACTAAAACACTAATACACAGCTAAAACGGTACTCGGTAGATTGGTTTAATACAATTTGAAACGGCCTTCTCTGTAAAACTAATTCACTTTGCATAATATATGTTGCGTAATGGACAGTGTGCCTAAAATAGAACAAAACTGATGTATAAAATGATTTTGGGTTTTTTGTGTTATTTTGTTGAACAATCAAATACTTCTTGAAATAAGAACTTTTACCTAGATCAGAGACATGTGGCATACTGTACATAATTCATAAATACAATATCGCTACAACACGACAACAATAAGACAGAACAAGCAGTAAAATTCGTAAGCGATGCGCGTCGTAGCAACATGTGACGCTCACCCCGTTTTCGTAGCAGTAACGTAGAGCGCTACGCATGTAGAAAACCAATCTCTAAACTTTCCTACGAGTTGGTTACGCGCACGAACTCATTTCCTTTTAGATGGGTCAACTAGGTGCCGATAACAGTTTTTGCTTAGTTGCTCACCTTAATGCGGTCGACATAATAGACTCAGAGCGCAATATGCGAGCTGAGAGGCGAGTTACATATGCAAGTGCGCTCGAAACTCCCAGTTACGTCGGTAACGAATGCACTCATCGCTGTTGGCTGCAAGTAAGGCCCGGTAATACAATTTCCCGCTGCTCGCGCTATTGCCATCTTGGGGACAATTTGGCCTAATGCTTGTGCATCTCGCTGTTCGCAACGAACATTGTTTAAAATATGTCGGGTATAGTGGAGACGTGTTGAAAGAAGAAAATTGAATCTTTAACACGATGTTTAATTTGGTTGAACACAACGACAGTGGCTTTTAAACCTTGAACCTTTGAACAAACTGATTGACCCCAATTATTTATGGTTTTGAATAAAAATACGCACGTAATAGAGTCAAAGTAATTTCCTGGTACAGAAAAAAATAGCTGTACTGTGAACCCGTTTTGAATACATGTACCTACATAGGTACACAGATTGTTACAAAGCTCTTTTGAAACATAAAACCCTTGTTCAGTCACCTTTATTCTTTTGAAGCTTGCTCGTAAAATCGGTGTGACTTTCGGTAGCAAACAGGTAGAATATCATAAGATCAGAATAGAATATTACGAATTGGTTTATTTTTAACCAAGAAGATATCGAATTATCTTATGAAAAGGAATTACCAAAAATAAAATTCAAAGTTGACTGAGGACAAAATGCAAACATTTAATACATATTCGAAGAAAATTTAATTAAACGATAAATAATTCCGCTTCATGTAAGCTACGATCATTATCACAAATTGTGATAAGCAAACAATTAATTACTGTTAACCAAGCTATCAATATTTAATGTAACCGCAACATGAAAACTTTTCGACATTATTATAATTGCATTCAATATGTTGACCACATGTGCAGTATCAGGCCGCATACCTACAGCAGCGATAACCGCAGCCGAAACTATCGAGTTCTTATCCAGATAAGACCGAGCACAATTGTTATCGGGAAACTCGAATAGTGTTGGGACGCGATACGTCATTACATCAATGAGGATCACAGATACGGAGGGCTTCAGAACCAATTTCGCGGACAGCAATTTTTGTCGCCATTTCGCGTTCGAGTGATTTCATTTCGAGAGACATCCCGAACTAGCTTATCTTACGGGCGCAGCTCAACGTATCTTCCATTCTCTTACTTGTCGAATGCGAGGCTCAATAAGACTTCAGCCTTTTCCTGAACCCGATTAGCGATTCACATCTCTATCGGTACAACTGCGTGCGTAAATTGCGTCTGACAGGACCGTTCGCCTAATGGGACCGTACCCAACGGATTAATTAACTGTACACTGTCGAATAATCTCTTTGTTCTCTAGTAACGACTGTATGGATACCTATACAAGGTTAATCAGCAAAATTTACCGTCATAATTGCCTATTACATACTTGATCCTCGTTAGGATTTTTAATAGGATTATGATGATTCAGTATGGGATTAAATTATACATATAATCCAAATAGAAAAAAAACAAAACTTGACTAACAGTAGCTATCACTAATGTAGCTGCAGCTAATTACCTAACAGTAGGGATGCCCACGTAAAACATTAATGAGAAAGTTGGCGCGATAACGTAGAGAGCTTCAAACAAGGATTGAAGCAAGAGCGTCGAGAAGAAGCTGCCATTAACATTCCGGCGTGGAGGAGGTAATAATGTGGGTGTTACACGGTGAACGTTTCACTCGAGCAAATGGCCGCGCGCCGCCGGGATATGGGTATTCTGTTACGGGTAGACGGAGCATACCGCGCGGTTACTGCCATCGAGGGTGCTACATATATATACTGTACCAGTATAGACTATACTAGGTACATAATATATATGCTTTCCCACATACCATACTAATGCACCTAGTATGGTAGTACCAATTGGACATACCACCGAAATATAAGCTACGAATTTATTGGACTAATACCTAGTGTTTTCCCTTACTTTGTAAACACTAGTCTGAAAATAAATGAACCACCGATCATTGAACTCAGAATATAATTTTACGAGTAAGATTTATGAACAGGTTTTATGTAGACCGGTTTAGAAATTAAATGAGCATTGAAATTGTCTGTAAACTTATACCGCACTTTTACGTCAAAACAGATTATAAGTTTAAATTAAAAGGCAGTTAATTCTGAACAAAAATCTTCTGAAAATTAGTGAGTTAAGAAAACATTTATTCACAACATCATAATTAATAAGATAAAATTCATTACACGCAAGTGCTTTATATACCGTAGAACGAAGATATCACAGAAAGTTGAATACTTAACATAAAACGTGAAAAGATTATAAAGACTGAATATAAACCGTAACGAGATGACTTCTATAACGGCTCGCTGTACTGCATACAAACGTACCAAAGTTATAATCTCATATTGCCGGCGAACACATAAAGGTAACAGTAAATTCTAAGATAAAATTAGTCAGCAGTTTGTAACTGAAGTGAATACTTGTTAGTGGAGTTTTTACGCGGAGTGCGGTGCGAAATACCGCTTTATACGTTTCAGCAATCTCTGATGGTACACTTGAATTTATAGCGCGGGCTGTAGTAAAAGGGCTAGGTACTCGGCAAGCGATATTATTCGGCGGGGGTGCGTTTTGTTTACAAATTGCTTGGCGGCGCGTGCCCGCCGCCTCGCCTCGAATCACCTCGAGATAACCGGCTGCTGCTACCCACCGATAATTTTCTTCAACCTTGTTTTATACGCACGTTGAACGGTGATTTCAGCCGTAAATGGATTGATCCAGTTTATGGCATACCCTGCCTCAGGAAAATTGGGGGTGGTGCTGCAAAACAGTTTTAATAGTGGAATTTAAGATATTATGGTTTATTCTTGTCTTACAAAATTGTATACTCCTGAGTTCTTATAACGTTAATAGAATTAAGATATTCAATATTCTTTTCCACATTTCAGCATACAAAATTAGGTATATATTCAAATCTATGTAATTATATTCATACGGCAACAATTCATATCAATCGAGATTACAACGATAAATTAAATAAATTTTCCTTAATGTACCTACTAAAAATACTGTCCTGTTTTATATAGCTTGTCTAAAAAGTTCAGTGACCTACCTTGGTTCAATATAAGCGGAGATTTAAGTCCCTCGGAAGAGTCAACATGTTCCCCGTCACATCTTCCAAATAAATTAAAAAGGAGTGAGATTCATCTCGCCGTGTCACCACATTAAATATTAACATCTATAAATACTTACTTAAGGTTCATTTTCTGTGACTTTTAAGAGTCACGAAAATATTTATCAGCAAAATTGCGGTGGCCGAGAAGTAATGAAAAATTCACCCTTGACGCGACCTGTATAACTAAACCCTTAACAATATGCTGGATACCTTTGTATTCTATTTGATTATGTACTTTTTTCTCGGTTGCTTCTGTGTATTCAATTTATTTAATGTTTCATTACAGAGAGTCGCACTTGCACGCAGTCAGAGTTCCGCTGCAAGACAGGAAGATGTATCCCGCTGTCCTGGCACTGCGACAATGAAAAAGATTGCCCTGATGGTTCAGACGAGGAGCCCGGCACGTGCAGTCAGTATAAACCTTAATTACCTACACTTGTACGACAACTACAAACAACTAAGAACAAACCAACTTAATTAAATAAAACTCTTTCATATATTCTTTAGGGAAAAAATTGCACATATTAAACTTACTTTAGGTTGTGTGAATTAATGAAAATATCATGGAAGCGTAAAGAAAATAACGACGTTAAGTACACATGTTTGTAAGTAAATTCTAATAATAATGAATATAAAGTTTTCTAAGAAACATTAAAAGGAACATGAAGCGAATTCTCTTCACCGTCTATTTAGTATTTGCATGTATAAAATAAAGCAAACACTGTTATTTTAGCAAATTTACTTTACTTATTTAGGGTCGAGTTGGCAGTGACTCGCTTATTGTTTAGACGTAGAACAATGAAAAAACAAGGTCGCCAAATGACAAAGCCAGCGAGGGTATGAAAGCTGGACGATCCTGTGATCCCGACCCGAGTTATCCCTTGTTAATAGAAACCGAAAAAGTTTTTATTAACCACAATTCTGATTTTAAACATCTGCGACCTCTATGACAATTAAAAGCTTTAATTCATTTTGTTTTATAAATTAAACATGTCGCACAGATTAACACGACTAATGTATGTTGATGTTGGTAAGTGGTTTTAGTTTATTTATAGTACGTGCGAAAATACAACATAATCATTTATTCGGTCGCGATTTATTTAAGAATCAAACTTTATGTATGCATATAATAATAACGTGGTTGTTTATGAGACCTTTGGTATTGAAAACGAGATACCCCATAGGTATTGAGAAGTTAAAATTTATAGTTATGTGCAAAATTATGTCATTTCCCACCCAAGCCAATATCGGCGTGATGATATATCCTATACTAAATTTTAATGAGTGCCCTAATTTAACTTATGTAATAACTATATATTTGGCGCCAGGTCAGCCTAATAGCATGGCATCAATTCAAAAATTAAAACCGTAAAAAATAATAATCTAAAAATTTATGGGCAAACTTTTGAAATACGCGTATTTTGTCCTTCTCACGACCTCCAAGGTAGATTAAAATCTTAATTACGACCAAGTTTTCAGGATTAATTTTATAATCTTTGCCCCCACTCACCTGCTTCTAAGAATAATCAAAACTTAGGATCCTGTTTCAATCAAATTGTCTTAATAATGGTTTTCAAAACAGAATTAAATGAAATGTTTCAATAATATTCTTTAGATTTACGAGTAATCTTTTATGTAAAAGTCATTACACGTATGTAAATATGACCTCCTAAGTAAGTCAGTAAACGTAATGTGAAAAATGCGAATATTCACGACGAACCGAGGGTCGCCCCAAATGAATTTTTGCCGAGAGCCTGCGGTATTTAAATAAAACACGTAATACGAATTTAACCATTCCAAGGGGTGCGTAGGACCGCGTTAATTTATTTATGGCTGACACATGAGATAACGGACGAGAAAGGGAATGTACTGACACATTAGAGTTCAAGACAAGTTTGGAAGCAATGACAGAGTGCAATAAGTTTAGCACGGCTTAACTTTCTGTGAAAATATTTTTCTCCGAGCGTTAAAATATGTCAGACTGACGCGAAAACCTATGTTGTCAGGTTTTTTTTAATATTTTTATCGAAACAGTTTAATAGCGCAATTTTAAAGCAGAATATAATACTAAAATTAAAAAGAAAATTTCCAGTTTGAAATTGCTACCCATGGGATGTTTGAAAACGAAAACGTACCCAAAAAGGACAATGTATGAAATAAACGACTGCCCACCCCATTATTCAAATGTGAAACGAGTAGAAAATTACGCGTTCGCCTTTTTTTACGTTTGTCGATCCATAGGAGGGTCACGCTATAAATCGCGATTTTTATCACCGACACTTTTCAATATAAGTGACCCGTAAAATTAACATGCCTTTTACGATTTACGATATACATGTAGATATTGTGACGAATCTCAATGTCTGTGTCATCAATTTTATTATAGGACAGATAAAATACCGAAGATTAAAGATATTGTTTTGTAATAATGATTAATTTTATCGATAAAAAAATATCACAACAAGCAAGCTATTTTTGTAAAAATAACATTACTGAATCATTATGTGAGTCAGCTTGAAAATTATCAACTTTTAATGTTATGCGAGCAAGCATTGTTCACAAAAGTACTTATAAAATGAGTTCATCCAGCGTCAAAGGGACTTTAATTCCTTGTTTTTCTCAAACTGCAACTGTGTGTATAAAAAGCTTGCAAAAGTTTGCGAAGGTTTTATTCGAGCGGAGGTGGGGTTATGGCTACCGCGGGCGCGTAACTTTGTACACTTAGAGCCACTGTAAGTCGTCCCACATAATGGAAAATCCTTTTTTATTTGGCAGAGACACGCAATGTTTTGTAGGCGACAATGTAGATGCTGGTTATATATATCAAGTTATATAGGTAATCTGGTTTTGCTGTCCCTGTTGACAAATATATTTATCACCGAGGCTTTAATGTTATTTTCCGGGATAAGTAAGGTTTATGGTGCCATGTCTCTCATAGAGGGTAGTCCTAAGCTTGTGAATGTAAGCCTTCGTAATAAATCTTTCTCACTGATTTTTATTTACCATCATTTTAAAAGACAGTCATGAAAGTTACGTAAAGACTTAAATATATTATTTCAGTTGGACTACTTGTTTTGGAACATGCTATTAGATTAAATTACAATAAAGTTAGTGGATGGGTAATAGATGTATTTAGTTCGAATATTTTGGAAAGGTTTGTTACGGTAACTGCAGTAAAACAAGCTTCGTTTGATTACACATTGCTTACATAACTAAATATTAAACTCGCCTAGAATGTATACAACTGCATTTAAGCTAATAACACTGACGAATACCTCGAAAAGTTTTCAACGCGGCACCCAAGCTTTCACAATTTACGTCTGCTGAATTTCGTTAGAAGCTCGCAAAACAACATTACAGTCTAATAAGGGGACTGTTTAGAATCATTAATTACATTTTAGTCGTGCTGTGCTTAGCATTACCATTTATTATTACGCTAAAACACTTTGCATTTTATACGTGTTTGCTTTGTCAACTTAAGTTGCTACTGATAGCCTTGTTTTAAGCCTGTTCATGTTGTAAGATTAATTACATCGCCGTAAATTGTTTATATAGCTAACCCCCTCATTTATTTATGTCGGATCGCAGATAGTTGGGATTCCATTAAATTGTTTGCTTTTAAACTAAAGTCAAGCAAATAGTTGGCAAGTAAAGCGCTGAAGGCGTCATTTTATCGGTGCTTAATATTTCCGAGTTAATTAGACGGCTAGGATAATAAATTTGATATCATAAAGTGGTGAGAATAGGCGATACAGAAAGTATTATGAGGAAAACACGATATCAATCAAAATTTCGTATACAGTGTCAGAAAGGCGTTGTCCTGAGCACAAATTCGTGTGCACAACTGGACAGTGCATTCCGCTCTCTTGGCAATGTGATGATGTGGCTGACTGTGTCGACGGTTCAGACGAACACCAGTGCGGTAAGAGCATGGTTCTCGTAGGGGAAAGCATGATACAGCAATTGGCATGTCGGATACCCAGTTCATCTCAATCAGGGTTAAAATGTATCGATCGTCACAGAACTCGGAGCATGTGAGGATGAAATTACGAGCGCAAAACACGTAATGTAATCGGTAGACAATAACTTTCCGACGGTTTTATTAAAAAAAGTTTCGACGTCTCAATTACTTAAAAACAAAGAAAAAACTAGAACGCAAAAGAAAATACTCAATTACGGCTAAGTTCGTTTAAGGCTTACGATAAATAGGGGACAAAAATAAATAGATTATTTTAACAAGAACCTCAAAGTAATTGGTGTCCTGGTTACGAAATTTTTCGTAGCTTTTACAATAAACAAACGTTAAAGGAATATAAGAGATTAGTTAAAGTAGGCAGGATCAGAGGATAGGGATTTGGAAATGTTTCTTAGGGATTTGTACGATACTTTATCAATGTATTCGCATCTTACTTAGCATGTGCATGAATGGGTTGACAGAGGTGAAATCGTGCGGGCCAGAAGAATTCACTTGCAGAGGGAGAGATGGCGAGTGCGTCCCTCTCACCTGGATGTGCGACGACAATGCGGACTGCTCGGACGGATCAGACGAAAAAGCATGCAGTAAGGGATAACTTTCAATACAATTGTAATTATGTAAGCCCGAATAACGATCAAAGGTACCAACTTTTTAACATGATTGATTGTACATTCCGCTTTTTTGTTCTCGTCCATTATCGGTCTACAAGAATGAGAACGCGGGATGCAAAAACACAAAAGTAATTCATTAATTTCGGGCAGCCCGTTTTCAGCGGTGTAACTTTTCGGAGAATATAACATGTTCGCCGAACATAATTACTCAGTTATTGTTATAAATGTCATTTCACATTACATTTTATACCTGGGTCAGCATTTGTGATACTACACACTTACAAAATTATCATCTGAACATTGTTTAATATCGTTGGTGACTTCAATTCAGTGGTATCTAAAGTTATGAAATCGGCTATTTTGTTACGAAGTGGAAATTGCATGATGCCGACCTAAATATATTATCGTCTATTTTATTTTAAGATAATGCAGTCCAAAGAGCACATTTTGATTAATTCCTTGAGTATTACATACATTTTACGTTCCGTTTGCTTAATTAATTCATTGAAAAAGTTATGATGTCATAAACAAAGTGAGTGCCGGGAATTAAAGCCGTTTGAATTACGCAGTCTTATGATCCAATAGCAATTTACTTTCAGAATAAATTTGACTGAGAGGGATTAACATATCATGACGACTTTCAGCTATTAGCATTTGTAGTAGCGATCAATCATGTGGGCAGAACTGCCCGTATATTATAAGTCCCTAATAGGACTGTTGCCGTCGTTGAAAGGAGACGCAACTACTGGCTATCTCGCTCTCCCAACAGCAATAGTTAAACCTTAAGATATCGTGGTAGAGGCACTGGACTAAACTCTGTATTCTATTAACGCTCTCATCCATCTACGAATTCTTATCTCCCCATACCCGGATAGTGGCGTGAGCGATGACGTTGCGTGTGTACTTCAATACACGTGGAGCTTTCCGACGTCCTTTGAGCCTCGTCAAGATTATGTCATCATTTATCTTATTACTTCATTGGTTTGTATGATGTTTCCGACATACAATTCTCTATATTCTTTGTATCATTTGGTATTAATTCTTCTTAAGTTCTTAAAGAAAATCGAAGAATTTCTAAAGCTAAATTTACATCTGACAGAGGAAAAGTTTTTCTTCTACATGAATTTAATCCATCTAGTTCACTAGATCAACTTAAAATGTTACCTATTTCAAGGAATTTTAATTACTGCTGCATTTTGCTCCATTCATTTTTCTTTCAATGTGCTCTTGGTGCTCATTATACTTGGAAATAATGCCATGTTTCAGCGTTTTTATTGTTGCATTGTGTAAATTAAATGTTATATTTAGGTATACTTTTTCTAAAGTCACCACACCGAACGGTACTAGATGTGTGCGGGTTCGATTCCCGTGTAGAATAAGCATTTGTGTGATCCGAAAATGCTAGTTCAGAGTTTAAGTGTCTTTCGTGCATGTGGCTTGAATTTAAGTGATACAAGGACTCAATTCCTTAGTGCGGGGAAAAAAGAGCTCTTGAGCATCTCAGTGCCGTTACCCTTCAATACTGTTTAATGTAGGTCGTCTATAGACACTGTACTTGATTAATTTTTCCACGACTGAATGTGATTACCTGGATTTGGATGATGTTACTACAAAGAGGGTACCGAGTAACGACATCATTCAATTCTTTTAAACACCAATGAAAGTGTAATTCAATAAATACCTGGCTTATCAGATGAGACGTGTCGTTCGGACGAGTTTACTTGCGGCAACGGCAAGTGCATTCAATTGCGATGGGTGTGCGACGGCGATGACGACTGCGGTGATGACAGCGATGAAGTCAAGTGTCCAGCACCGACTTGCCAGCCACAGACGCACTTCTCTTGCGGAAACGGACACTGCATATCAGCCTGGTGGAGGTGTGATGGTACTGAAGACTGTCCCGATGGAAGCGATGAAGTGGTGAGTATTGTAATCTAATATGAATAAGAATGTTGAATAATCAAGCTGTTGTTTTAACAAGTAGCCAGAGTATGGAGATAAAGCAAAAAAGCAATTAATATTTCAAAATTAAATCGAAGCAGATACATAAAACTACTCGGCTAGTCGAATGAAAAGATACAGAAAAGGAAATCGTGCCGGTTGTTTCATCTTAAAACACTGAAATTATAGAATAATAAAATTTACTCGTTTACGGATACTTATAGAAACACCGCCGAATGCGACGTCGTTTTAAAGTAATTAATTGTTAATTATTATTATAAAATATCTATTGTGTTTCCAGGGATGCTCAGCAACGCCAAAGGTACGATCACCTTGCATATCATCTGAATTTGAATGCAAGGACCGAATGACTTGCGTCCACAAGGCCTGGGTTTGCGACGGTGACCGTGACTGTCCTGATGGCGGAGACGAAGATCCTCAGCTGTGTCGCGGCAACGTCACCTGCAGACTAGACCAGTACCAGTGCAAGGACCATAGTTGTATCCCTGGAGCGCTGTACTGTAATGGAGACAAAGATTGCCCAGACGGCAGCGATGAGGCGAACTGCAGTAAGTATTTATTTCTTAATAGAGTTGGCCCATTTTTGTTCCTTTTGAGTAAATATTTATCAAATCCGTAGATTAGGTATGTACTAAACAATTTTCCGCGATAATGTTATACATGGCAATGAAATTTTATAAGTTTAACTTGTAAGCTATGTTTTCCTCCTAAAATAAAACTTAAAAACAGTAAACAAGAAACAGGCAATTAATCTATTATTCCTTTTAATTTTCAGCAACTAAAAAGACAGTTTGCGACAAAACGACTCAGTTCGACTGCGGCGGCGGCATGTGCATACCCCTTTCCAAACTTTGCGATAAACACCCAGATTGTCCCAACTTTGAAGACGAACCGAGAGACAGGTGTGGAGAAAACGAATGCGCGAAGAACAATGGAGGATGTACTCAGCTATGTGTCGACACTCCTGTTGGATACTACTGTGATTGTAATAAAGGATTCAAACTTGTGGATAATAGGACTTGTGAAGGTAATACCTTATTTTTAATACTGTAGTTTTATTATTGTGAGCTATTAGAGAGCATATACAGAAACAGAACACTTACAAGACTCATTAGCTTTTAGTACTAAAAGAACTGGAATACCAGAATTCTACACATGACTTATCAACAAACTTGTTGACGTCACTGATTATTTTATCTCTTCGTATATTCCATTTCGTAGCTGACTATGCAGGCTTTGTATAACAATGTACAATTTTCACATGAAATTTTCCCCGACACACTCAGATCTATATCTGAGTAATTTTGTTATTCTAATTCGATTAAATATCAATTATCCCCATGGTTTACAGATATCTATTTACATTTTGGCAATAGGCTTAATATGTTACGTAGGCCTCTATAATATGGCACGTAGCGATGTGACTGTCGATAAGGTGATACTATTTGACATAATCTTTACTTATGAGTTTTTTATAAATACTTTCTTCTAATGATGGTTGAAATGAATTCCAAATATTTTTCATTTTTTAACTCTTGTAGCTATTTCTTTTTGGTAACCCAAATAAGTTCTAAGGATGCTTGTCTTGATGCGATCTCACCAATATTAATAATAACACTACTTACTTTGTAATTTGAAATTTTTTTTTCGAATTATTTCTACACGACCATTATATCTCGAAATCATAATATAAAATAGTTTTTCAGATCCAGGTTAAGGTAGAGGTTAGGGTAGGCTAGGCAAGCATTGCCATACAGTGAAAACGAAAAAGCTAGAGTACCTACGGTAAATATATCGACGATATTTAAACAGAATTATTCTTTGTTTCAGATGTAGATGAATGTTCCGACCCAGGCGCATGCTCCCAAATGTGCATCAACGAGAAAGGAACCTTCAAGTGCGAGTGCCACGCTGGTTATGCTCGTGACCCTCGGGACCGCACCAGGTGCAAGGCGACCGAAGGCCATCCATCATTACTTTTCGCCAGACGTTTTGACATCCGCAAAATCAGCCTAGATCACCATGAAATGGTCGCTATAGTTAATGATACCAAGTCAGCGACGGCATTAGACTATGTGTTCAGAACCGGAATGATCTTTTGGAGTGATGTTACTGATGAGAAAATATACAAGTAAGTTTTTGAAATCCCTGAATAAAGTAGTTTTCCTGTTATTATAGACAGCACATGTTAAAATTATCCTCATAATTAAGGAAAACACATAAAAGCTTCATTGATTAAATCTTAATATAGTATAATTAATAGCTACCAAATGTATTATTAGTTCAAGGAAAAAATATGGAAACTTGATTGACTGTATAATCTCAAAGTCAATCAATTAATAGTTTGCTATTTATAATTCTTGTTATCTTAACAGGTAAATCTGATTTAATATCGTTATCTAAATTTTGATCTAGAACAAAGTATTCATAACACAATGGAGGAAAATGTTTAAAATTCATAATCGTTTTTTCCTATATCAGGGCACCAATAGACGAGGGTACACAGCGGACCGTGGTGATTGGAGACCAGCTGATTACTTCAGACGGGCTCGCAGTTGACTGGATCTACAACCATCTGTACTGGACTGACACCGGCAAGAACCACATCGAACTCTCTGATCTACAGGGCAACATGAGGAAGATCCTAATTAGGGATCAACTAGAAGAACCTAGGGCAATTGCTCTTAATCCTCTCGACGGGTAAGAAAACAATTCTATCCGCTAAAGAACAAAGGCTGTAAACAAAAAACGTTTTGAGAAAAACGCTCGGCAGTATTTAGCTGAATTATCAAACACATTTATTGCCGAAAACGGAAAATCCAAAAAAATAGACGTTTGTAATTCGTGTGTTATTCTAAAATTATCTGGGCCTTCGCGTTATTTAGGAATAAAGTAGTTGTTTTGAGAGTATTGAAGACATTTATTAAAAGAAATAAGTGCTTGCATAATATAACAAAGATATCCAATTAAAAACTAGTTAAGATAAAGGTTTAATCGTCGATAAAAAGTGCCTGTGATTGCAGTATCATTAAAACGCAAAAAGTAGTCGTTATCGCCTCCCTTGAAATGACTAACATTATTACCCTGTCAATTTACAGATAATGATTCATCTGCCTTTAATCACCTGAGAATGATATTGTTACCTTAATCAAATAAGTTTTATGTTAATATGAAAACACAATTAAGATCACAAACTTGATTACATTAAATCTTGACTACATAGCAACAAACTACACTATTGCCTGTAACAACAAACATTTAACCTATTGCCCGAAGTTTATTAAACACGACAACGCCAAATGGCATTTGTTCGACGGCAAATTAGATCAATTGAGGCAAGAATGTTGCGTTATTTTGGGTCGTTTCGAATTGCAAAAGTAGCTGTTATTGCTGTTATTAGTTGAGGCAATAGACAAGTGAAGTAATTGATTGATGTTCGCTTGGAAATCTACTTACATAAAACCATGCGTATTATAATTAGCTCTAGGTATAAATATGCATATTTATGTATGCGTATTATAGAGGTATATCAGTAGATCAATTAGCTTTACTTCATAGCTAAGAATGGAAGATTTCTACCTGAACGTTACTTAGCACACATGCTCTAAGTGGATACTTGATTTGTTTACGTTATACATGCGTTATAGTTACTACGAAATCTATATATTAATACGTGATGCCAAAACTTTGTACCCCTTTTTACAAAAATTGCGCGGTCGCAGGAGCATAAAATTTGGCACACTTATAGTTTATGTGCAGGAGAAGTGCAGAACGCTAATATTTTTCAATAATAATGCTTCTAAAGTACATTAAATCAATAAATAAAACATTACCCACACTACCATGCATTTCACACACACATGTTTCTTTTGTTTTTAATTTTGTCCGTAGACATAGAAACATTACACACACTACCATGCATTTCACACACACATGTTTCTTTTATATTTCATTTTGTGCATAGACATAGAGTACTGACATTGACATATCAAAAATATGTATATATTTGCCTATACATACTCTGTGGTCAAATGGTTTCTTTTGATTTTCATTTTATGCATAGGCGTAGAGTACTCAAAAAAAAAGTTTTATTTGCCTCATTTAATATAAAAAATATTTTAATAATAATGCATAACAAATACATTAAATATTTAATAAAACATTATACTAACCAGCATGCATTTGACACACGCATACATACTCTGTGGAGTCTGTGGTCAAATAGTTCTTTTGTCTATTATTGACATGTTTAAACTTTAGTTTGAAAGTTTTTCAAACTTTAAAAGTTTACGAATACTACGTGAAATACTGAGCGCTTATACAAATTTATATGAGTTGTGTATGTGAGTTGTGTCGTCTTTTGAGGACTTCTGTCTTCTGTAGCAGCAATCTGCAATACCTAACAACATTCAGGTACAATTTTTTTTGCTATAGTTTACGATTTCAGTAATTGCGTATACTTTAGGATAAATAAGTGATTTTGTGTACGAATTATCAGAATTAACAAATCACCATACAGGCAAAAACTTTTTCTCTTCTTGATTTCAGTAATTTGATGAAAGAACTTTAATTGTGCCTCGACATAGAACATTAACGAACCGGAGTGAGAGACAAATAAGAAGGAATATTTCTCTAAGAGGAAGGAATAATTCCCCATCAGTAGTATAAGATAGTAATATGATTTTGAGAGATGCATTTAAATGTGCTCTCAATGTCATTCCAAATGTGTTTTTCAGTTATGATTGTGGATTAATGAATTTAGAGTGCAGGTTTTGCAATGCGAAACATTTTGAATCTGAAGTGACTTTAGGCGACCGAACTGCATTCACTTCATGTTGTCACAAGGGTAAAGCAATATTACCACCCTTAAGTCAAAATGAATATTTTAAATCATTATATGATGGACTTACTTCAAATGAAACTTCAATAAAAAGTAAACAAAAAATTATTTTGAAAATATTAGGAAATATAATTCATGTTTTGCTATGGTTAGCTCCGAAGCAAAAGTTGCTGAGGCAGTTACAAGTGGAGTGTATCATTTCAAAATACATGATGTTTTTTATCACAGATCAGGCCCAATGACTGCCGCATATGGTCGCTCACCATGTTTTGCACAATTATATTTTTATGATGTTGACACTGCCATTAATTATAGATTACAAGAATGTTTATTATTTGTTATTAACCAAACATGTAACAACAACATAAAGCATGAAATTTCACTGGAATTGGAACGCAGTAATCCTTTTGTGCGGTCATTCATTGCAATGAAAGATCATTGTCAGAGAGTCGAAAATCAAAACAAAGAAATTTGTATGCTCATTAAAGTAAATCATGATTTAGATCTACGCCGATTTAATGATGCAGTTCAAACTGATGTAGCAGTAATATTTAGTACAGTTGATGGTGAGCCACCTTTTGAAAGAAATATGATTTGTTTTTCAAAAGTTAATGGTATAATTAAGAATATCTCAGTTTTGGACTCATCATTAGACCCTTTAGCATACCCACTGCTTTTTCCCAACAGTGATACTGGGTGGCATGTCAATATTGCTCATAATACACCAACTACATCTAATTCAAGAGCACCCAGAAATAAATTAACCATGCTTTAGTATACAGCCTATCGACTTGCAATTAGAGATGATTTCAGCATGTTACACCATTCACAAAAACTATTTCTGCAGTGGGTTGTTGATGTACATATGTACATTTAGCAAACGATGAAAGAGTTTTTACAAAAAACATTTTCAGAGAAGTTTTAAATCATTAACAAATATTGCAATATGCGATAAAAAATGCTCTTAATGGATAGTATTTTTAACGCATGATTTTTCTTATAGCATGTTTTGTTTTAGTAAACATATTTTCTTTTAATTTCATATAATTTGTTCAAAAAAGAAATTGGCAAATAACAGTCTTGGTCAAATCTGTGGTTATAGTAGTTTAGTTTTCGACAGTAGAACCTTAATAATGTTTGAATATTATATTTTAATAATTTATATTAAGTCACTTACAATTTAAATTTATTATATGGTCGAATTTCGACCACTGGGCGACCACTAGTGCTAATGAATAAAAATTTATAAACTGACGCTGTATTTAATTATTTTGTATAAATAGTTTTGGCTTTCATTCAATATTTATATAGACTAGATTTTTAAATACAAATTGTTATCGAATGGCTTTTGATAGGGCCATACAAAAAACAACCTTATCGACCTTGAAATAAAGACTATCAATGTGTTTTTTCCTAGATGGATGTATTGGACCGACTGGGGCCAGGTGCCGAAGATCGAGCGAGCTGGTATGGACGGTTCTCACAGGCAGACTATCGTATCTCATGACGTCAAATGGCCGAACGGCCTTACACTGGACCTTGTGCGCAAACGTGTTTATTGGGTAAGTGTTTTTTTTTTGTCAAATATTTACCTGTGTATGTTTAAGTCCGAAAAAACTATAAGGAAAATTAAACAAATAAAATAATCAACTTACGCAGGAGTTACTTTGAATGAATTTTAAAAGATCATGTAGGATAATGTGGAAGGTATACAAATTGCCATGAAAGAAAAGATATTTTATTCAGTTGTTTATAATATTTTCAAATAATACAAAAGTTACGTGTAACCGTGGCTCATTTAAAATTCGAAGCGCGTAGTAATAGTTCAGCTCAGTTCAAGGCGCTATTATCTAAAGAATTAGGTTCAGATAACCGGTGACGTAAATACCGTAGTACGTAGATGTTTGTATTTTATCATCCTAGTATATACTAGGTACACAAACCACACCTCTAGACGTGCCAAATATTTAAGAGGCGGAAGGCCTACTTGATTGATGAAAATGTACAAAAAATATAAATATTTATCACGATCAATCACTGTGTATGTCGTAGCTACATAAATATTTTCTACGACTTTTAAGGATTTTTCCTTTCCTATATTTCTTACTAATACTTTTTGTTCATCATAAGAATATTCATAAATTTTCGGCATATAGATATAAATATGTAAATAAATAGCTTTTTGTTGTCATTCGGATACTCAGATTTTTAAACGCAGAAATCATGACTATCTAAAAACAATGAGGTTCACATTATTTATGCCTTTTATAATTGTTTAGTCATTGTTCAGTAAAATATAAAATAGTAAGCTAATAAGCCTAAATGTACATATGTAATTTATGGCAATCATTAAACTGATCGTGATTTAAAATGTCAATTTTGGGATTATTGAAGTAATACAATCGCCTTACATTATCTAAAGTGGATTAATAGAAGATCCGAATGTTACAACTTATGATAACAATGATTAAAATGATTATAATAGGTTTAGGATTCATTATAGACGAAAAACAAGGAACAAGTCAGTTTTTAAATAAGACCTTGAAATTAAAGACACGGGAAAAGTGTAGGCGAGCCAAAAGAAGATTTTTGGAAGAGGAATTCCTTACTCCTACTGCCCAAAAGCGGGATCTAGTATAGACTTGCAAAAAATTGTTTCTGTTGACTTGTTTGATTGCATACAAATTACATTTTAGCGGATCGTATTCATAACACACTATTTACAGATATAAAACAAAAACAAAACGATTTCGTTTCATATTATCCTACTTATTGACCAGACAATATCTTACTTATCACTTAATTACTTTATCACGCAGGTGGATGCCAAAATGAACATGATATCATCATGTAACTACGACGGCACCGGGCGCAGGGTGATCTTATACTCTACAGACGTGTTACGTCATCCATTCTCCATCACTACCTTTGAAGACTGGGTGTACTGGACCGATTGGGACAAGGCTGCTGTTTACCGCGCGAACAAGTTCAACGGAAAAGATATTGAAGCTATCACTCCTACTCATAATGTAAGTTTGAAGATTGACTAGTCGACTAAATATGGAAATTTGTTTAAAACTGTAGCTCAGTATCTATTATTGCGTTTTTAAGAACGAAATAAAAATTCTCCCCAAAAAAGCCAAGACTGTCATGGCATCAAATTCTTAATAACTTATTTTTTAATGACATCTTCAACATGGCGTTTCGCGAGGCGTGACGTCATATTTCTCTGACTGGTGTAAGGTGTCATGTGATTAAAAGCCTAATTTTGCCGATTTCCTTTAAAAAAAATTATTTTTATCCGATATTATTTTAATAAAAAACATATTTTTTCATGATTAATCATTAGAAACTCCAAGCTATTCGATTTATTCTCAGTAGAAAAAAGCCTATTGTCCAGATTCCAGGCAGGCATTATTATAACGAACTTTTATATGAATGTAATGGGGATACAGCAAGAAAAACATGCAGCAAAATGTCATGGTACATAGGATTGTGCCGTTAAAATGTTAATAAAGTAGTTTTTTTACGAGCTAATATTTTGGGATTTTGTTAAGTCACTATAGGAAAATGTTGTAACTAATACAATAGACCGGTCTTAAAAATATATTAATATAATCTTATGCGTGCGTCAGTATATAAGTAAGATTTTTGATCTTGAAATTGATTAAGCAGATAAAAAGTGCTTAAAATTAGCAGAATCATGCAGAGAGCTGTAACTACTGACATGAATCATGTTCAAGCTTTTCGATTTAGTATAACATCAAGGTTAGGTTCAAAAAGGTCAACATATATGCCGATATCTCTAACCAGCCCTGAAGGAAAAGAATAAAGCTACCACTTCCTCTAAATCAAAGATTGCAGTTGTAATAAAAGCTACATGCATTACATAGTAGTCTGTACAGTAAAGATCGCTTCTTTAAGTAAGATTATCGTATCTCAGGCTTCCAGAACAAAATACTTATTTAACTTTCCCTACAGCTCCAAAACCCGATGGTGATCCACGTATACCACCCGTACCGCCAACCGGACGGCGTGAACCACTGCGCGGCTGTCAACGGTCACTGCTCCCATCTCTGCCTGCCGGCGCCCCGCATCGCCGCCAACGCACCACGTGTCTCCTGCGCCTGCCCCAACGGACTCAGACTCTTGCCCGACAACCAGATGTGCGTCGAAGACAGTAAGTACACTTTTATTATTGAAGGCGCCACGAAGATATTGGATCGTGTTTTATTTTGTATTCAATTGTGTCCGCGCGTTTATAAAGAATTTTAAGATTTGAAGCCATATTGAGCCTATGATGCTCGTGACATTCGACTTTTCTATCGCTGTCGGTTTGGACTTTTTAAAGGAAGCACAGACTGACTGACAAAAGAAGAAGTGAAGTATACCTGCATATATAAAACAAAATACCTAACCTGCACAATGGTTATCACTGTGCAGTGGTAAAAAAATACATGTAGTCATATGGCATAGTACACCTACGCCATATGGCTAAAATCGGATCATGAGTGCAATGAAAGCGAGAGTGAATGCCATTGCACAAAATGCACTTTTATCTAGCAACAGTCTTCTTTTGGCTTGTGAATAGTATGACATCAATAGAAGACCGATTGCATAATTGAACCTACAATAAAATTATAACCAAGTAGTGATATCGTAAATAGTTGAATCTATATTCACGCACAAGCAACGCTAAGTGTCGTCAATGAGCGCCTTGAAAACGATTTATTTCCTAGTGTTTATTCGGTACTTTTTAAAACAATGACACTGGCAATTATTTTAATGAACGTCAACTAGACGCTGCTTCCAAATTGTACTTGTCACATCGATACATGACTGTCAGAATAAAATGATTGGAAATTTTATGAAGGCCGTATTTTAACTACACGCTGTATTACCGTAAACTATCCGCTTTTTGTTATGAAACAAGCACAGAGATGGTTCAAAGCATTTTTAATTTTAATTTCATCTCTGATCGTACGTTAAGTCATATTATGGAATATGCGACATGATCCATCTACGTTGCGCTGTAACAAACAACATCGTGCGCACATTTAGTACGGTTCCTATTTATATCAAACTGTTTATGTAAGGTGTCTTGTTTGCTAGTATAAATTTAGATTGTCCGACAGCACGGGGCTTTATACAACCGAAAAGACATCTCATGGTCTTATAAGAGTTACAGCTTTGAAAATCTCAGTTCCTAGGCGATTTGGCGAACTATCAAATATTCTGGATCAGTCTAAAATGTCTGGGTAATGTCTATGAGGCGAATTTGAGTGACTTTCGTAAACATTATTTCTGCTTTACAGTTTATTGTGTTGTAAGCTGAGTTTCAAATGATTTGAATCCGTGGTGTGTTACTCGTGAAAACAATGTAGTAATACAATAACAATGGAGACAGTTACTCGTTAGTGGTTCGATTGTCTATCGGTACCCAGGTACAAGTGACGGTTTGCTAGTGGTCGTACTATGGTGTTTGGTTTAAAGAATTTCCCACTCTCACGTCTGGGGTACCTGTGTAGAGATCTCAAAATATAGCCGCGACTCTTGGCGCAGAAGCGAATGAAAATACTGTAATTTTATAATTTTGGACGATCGCTAATCGTTAGCAAGAAAAGCTGATACGCAAAAGAAGTTTAGCCAACATATAAGTTTCATGACTAGCACTAAATATTTCGTGTTATTTATTTTTTTCGGAAAGTTTTGCAAAGTGACATATCGGTCAGACAGGAATTTTATCATAATCTGATTTATTACATCCAATTATCGATTACGTAGGGAAATCAGATGTGAATTAAGTTTATCTAAGGCGAAGCATATTAATGAACGAGGGATTAATTAGGATTGAAATTGAGTGATTTTTAATAATAAATAATAGATTTCCATTCAATCATAATTATAGATATTTAAATTTGATAACAACACTTGGGTCATGACGTAAAATATTTTTGTTTACAAAATACAAATGTTTTTCACGTGCACTAAATTTGCTAGTCATTAGTTTTTGTCGCAGGTGTATTCAACGTATTAAAAGCACGTTTTCGAAATAACACTGGGCTATCATGATCATCACCATTATCCTTACCGAGGAATTACTCGCGAAGAACTATCGCCTTCTCCAACGAACAAAAAACAATACCAAATCAAACTAAGTCTTTTCGAACGAACTCAAAACCTCTCTTGAAAAATTGGACAAAACCTAATATCTTTCTTGAGTATGTATTGATATTATTTTAACCCAACCGTAAAGGTACAATCCGATGTAAATTTTGTATTCTAAGTAGATAATGAAACTTATTTTAAGTACCCAGTCAATTAAAACAATGTTATCAATATTGGCACGTCGAATTTACGTTAAAGCACGTGCTTATTCTAATTATGGCACGTGTCAATAAATGTAATGTATAGAATTTATTATAGAATTTTATAGGTACCTAAATAGGTGAAGAAGGAAGGAAATTTCTAAATAAAATTGTTTTTTTGAAAATCCCTAATAATTAGGCTCGTTAAATATTGTTGTTCAGTTTTACAGGCGATTAATTCAATTAGTACCTACAAATCATTTTACGAACATAGTGTTTCCCAGTCTGAGAAACAGGTAAGGCTAACCAGGAATTATTGAGGTAAAATATCCTGAACGTGCGTAAGAGAATAAATTTATGTGAGAATGACGTGGTTCTACCATCAATTATAAAAAATAGAATTCAAATAAATCTAGACAGCCATTTTATGAATATATTTTAAATAGTGAACAGTGCGAATAGTTTATATCGGGACAAGTAATAAGACTCCTAACAAATTTTATTGATGGAACTTTTTGTGTTACTTTTCATGTTATTCTTAAGTTCTTTTAAAAGACGGTATTTTTGCCTGTACTTAAAAAACATATTATAATCAAATTACGAGTCCACTTTAGTAAAAAATTATTCGGTAGAATAGTCCCTCATTTTAGATGCGCCAAGAGTCACCAGGAATTCACTTTAGGATATTCTGTTTAGTACAATGCTAACTTTCTATCCATCTAAGAGCTAAATAATGTATTCCTACATGAAGTACGGTAATTGGGAAAACTATATTAGTAGACATATAATACCACAAGCAATCATACGATTGATGACAGATACCATACCTAGTTAATAAAATAATACAACTTTCTATAAGTATGTACGTGTAAAAGGACTGGCTATAGCCATGCAATCTATGTTACGGACAAAATTATTTGGAAGTTCTAGAATATTCTCGATTACAAAACTGTTAATCGTTTTCCACGTGTAGATAAGGACCATAGAAAATTCTAATTAGGCCATCAGTTACCAGTGTATTTGATAACAAAATACTACGATAGCCAAGTATTGCGTCAAAGGTGGGTTATTGGTTATTCCCCTATTGATTTAATATTGGCCTTCGTCTAAGAATAGGAATATCAGGAGACGGTCTTCGGGATTTCCTCCAACCGTATTATAAGGAAATGAACATAAAAGCTTCCCTCTTATATGAGAAGTTGTTTATGTGATGTATGCTCGTTCATTGAATACATTTATCTTTTGATTAGAGCACAATTGAATGGGTCAATAAAAAAGACATTTAGTACGATTGGTAACGTTTAGTAATGATTGATTGAACGCATGATCAATAAGATGCTACAGTGAGTACTTGTTGTACGGAGTCTTTAATCAAGGAAGTTGTTGTCTGTACAAATTCGGAACGTCTTTATATTTACTTGTACAAGTACACGTTTTTGCCTCCATAAAGATAAAAATGAGTAAAAGTTCAAGGTTCATTTTAAGATTTATTATCGTCAGCAGTAATTTAAAACTTAAAGAGTTCTTTACGTCTGGCGGCTTTTTGTAACTGTACACGGAGTGGCTTGATATCTTTTTTATAATTACTCATCAAATTCTAATCACATTATCGAGTGATTGCGTCAGATGTGGCGTGACATTAAAGGAAAACAAATATGAACTGTGAATGTGGTCCTTGTGACGATAGTTTTTCGTAACACAATGCAGTGGCAAGGCCACTAGAACATTGATGTGAATTTTAAAAATACTTGGACGAATCAGTGGCCTACCGCGGCCGCCGCGTAACGCCACGTCACCGCATGACGACACATCGTACGATATTTTTTATTGATGTTAAATTTTAGTATGACTGATACTCGCCGAAACTTCCATGTTTTGGTCGGAATATACCGCGGCTAGGCGTTATCTTGTAGTGTTAATCAATTAAAAGAATCGTAACAGTTATTACTCATTGTTTATACCTAATCGAATTGTTATCATAAGGAATGTTTTACGAGTAGCTCGTATCGCGTCGATTCGCAATTTGTATTTACCTACATAAATCACACCACGGAAATACATATTAGTGGGTAATTTGGGATTGGGGGATTTATTTGATAAGATATTTTCGGCTTTATCAATTGCCAGCTTTCTTCTGGCTAGCAAGGTCGCTGAATATGACAGTAAAAAATAGAATTCTTAGTATATACAAATAAATGTGAAGAAAGATAAGACTGAGCATCGCTGGTAAAAACATTTTGGTTGTTGACTTGGTAATGGTTCGTCATAACATCAATGAGTCATGACGACATTTTTTATTTACCTGTGACCTCACACATGAGTGCTCATGCACCGAACAGACCCACTTGATGTACTAGCGATCGTGTGGAAACATGGCACGCCCAATAGTCTAACAGTTGGCGAATAAGGCGACGTGACGTCACGGCATCACGCCACCTTTTGTTCAGAGGTGCTTCACGCGATCCGGCACGACGCATGCGCATGCAAGCAACGATGTTACCTCACACTGGGTTGCTTATTTTAATTATAATTTTGACATGTATCAAAACGTGTTTAAAATGTATACTTATAAAACTTTTAAATGTATTGGTCTTTAATACAGGGATAAGAGGAGAATATACCTTAAATTATTTAACATAAAGAAGTAAATGCACCCGCAAAATAGAGCTCGTCAAAAATAGTTAAGAATCGAAGCGTTGAAACTACTGTAGTTGATATGAAACAATTTTGAAAGCAACAAGTAATCTCTAATCTAGATGCATCCACCAGTTAGAATTAACCAATGTACGGTTTGTAAGCGCGAGCCGGATCGCGCTCAGTTAAATTGACAGAAAGGCCCGGTGGTGGGACGTCAATGGCGGTTACACGCGACCGGTTTTCGGGCCGTCTCATTCCATATCGGAACTCCGTAAGAGTCGCGTGTGCCGTGCTTACGTGTAAATAATTTCGCTGTGTGATCAACATACAAGTTACTATCCAATAACTCACATTGAAAACAAGGATTTGGAAGACTTTTAAGTTGTTTATTTAATAAAATCTACAGATGCAATAAAACCAGATGTGGAGGTGCATAATAAACCGACTATTGGTTCAAATGAAACTGTAGTAATCGAGGAAAAACCTGTAACCAGTGAGTATTTTTGGTGACATACATACAATTATCGTTATACCCGTTTACTCCTTTAATCTGTCTCGCTACGTTTGTTAATAAATCAGTTTCGTGGCGTTCGATATGTTACCACTAAAACCAAGTTCGCCGGAACGAAAGTGAACGTATTTAACAACTGCAACGCAAGGTGCTTTCAGATGTGTTATATTTTTATCCATAATTTGAGTTATTATTGTTTTTGATCGAACGCCACGATTATGATTTAAGATTGCTTCATGGATGGGTTGATTCACCTAATCACATCGTTTGATAAGATAAATATTCGCCCATATAAACATAAGGTAATGGTATCGAACATCACTAATAGTCATCCACGGCCATCAATAACAACAGTTCATTGTGAATGATCAATCAATATCTTGTTGTCTTCAACTTGGGATTCCTTGACTGATTTGCAGGCATGTCAATCTGCTAGTTGTCAAACCGATGTATAACTATTTTGAATGCGAATGATTAACGGGAAAGCTTGACACATATGGTGAATATAAAAAGAGAAGGGCTAGGCCTTCTCTTGAAGTTGGGACGTGGCTCTTGAAGCGTGAAGATTCAACTGAAGCGCCCGAGGAGACAGAGGCTCCAGTCACGACCACAGTGGACCCCGAAGCTGAGCCAATGAAGGCGTATTGGGAAACTGATCAACAAGATCTGGGAAACAAGAATCAGAAGTTTATAGATCTGTTCTTGAAAGGAGTGGCACTGGAAAGGATTCCAGACGCCACAGAGAAACCCGTCAAAGAATCTCATTATAATTTTGAAAAAATCAGTTTGGTTAATTTGCCAGACGCCCTGAAAAACTTAAATCTCGAGGGTAACGTATTATAATTTTATTTAATTTTGTGCTAAAGTCGGAAACATCACATTTAAGATGACGGGAAGACACACAGATTCATTATGAGCTGGGTGCATGTCGCATAATGTCTCGTTTGTGATTACTAATACTAACAAACAGTTTTGCAACTAACAATATGGCAAATTATTTGGTTACATTAGCAACAATTTTACTCGAATTTAATTAGACAACTGACAATAAACATAGTGCATAGATACCATTAAGTTAATTGAAGCTGAATTGTTTACGAACGGCATTGAATAAAATGTTACCTAGTCACTCGACTCGAAAACTTGGTACCTGCATGGGTGCATTATATTCTAATTCAGACCTAGGTTTTGTTAAACAAAACAATGAACATCCTGCCCTGTTTTATTTGATACAAATCAACGTTGTCAATTATGATATAATGATCTATTCAACAAGCAAATATTTGAAATGTGTTATGTGAAAGTAGGTTAGGATATTTTAGTTAAGTATTATTTGTTGGCACGTTTCATTGACACTAGCTTAAAATAGAATGTCTAGTGCGATCGGGTTAAGACGCCCGCGCGTACATGAAGTTAAATTGACAATTAGATGTAAGAAAATTGAAAACATTTACGCACTGTGCACCGCGATGTGGTAATACGTCAATATAACATTGTCGTCATACTTCTTCTAATATTTCTATTAAACTGTTGACAATAATCTACAGAACGAAGATGGACATTGAATAAATATTGTTTTTCTATACCAGGAAATTTGTTCTTAGGTATACCTACCTAAATATGTTTAATTAACCAAAGCCAATATGTATTTCTTTTAGTTTGCACTTTATTTGATTTAACAAAAAAAAATATTCGTTCATTTCTTCACTTCTGTGTTATTCATTTGTTCTTAACGTTGCTTTCTTTAATTTAACATTTACTTTCGCAAATCACCTCTACTGCTTTTTTGGTGGAAGAATTTCATTTGTTTTTCAACACCCCAAAATTTTTTTTTACTGATCTTCAGTCAATTATAAAAACTTTGCAACGTATTTATATTTTTTTACATGTAACTCTTTATAAATACTTTACACTTTTGGTCCATTTATAATTAAATTCGTGAAGTGAATTAAAATCATGAAACTTTCTCTTCGTGTGTTGAATACATTGCAAGGTTTTAACAACAGAACGTGTCATTTTAACATACATTAATGATTGTATTTTTCTCATTCTAGGTATCCCTGAAACTCCAAAGACTGGTACAGGAATCTCAAGTAGCGGCCGCGATGCCGGCATGGTAGCAGGCATTGTCGTGGCTGTGATCTCAGGAATCATTATATTGGCGGGACTGGTAAGTAGACAATATAGTTCGTAGAACTTTCTAGTGCCATCCGGTGACCGGTCTATAGTTCTCGAACGTCCCACATTG